>NW_025999905.1:2233063-2240563 GCF_001458135.2 Marmota marmota marmota | reverse complement strand
AGTTCCTGGCCGTAGACAAGGTGAGGGTCTTACTTGAATCATGTGACCCAGGTCAAGGCTAAACGGAGATAGATGTTTTAATTTTGTCTTAACTAAACCTTCACAAGACTCCAAAGATATTTCAAAGAATGTACATTGTGAGATATGATGTGGACTATTGCAATTTGATGATATAGAATTGTGGGGACTGATAAGTAGTTCTTTTGAATACATTGTTTTTGATGCAGATAGGAGTGGAAGAAGTTTGACAATTATTTACTTGACTTTTCTCTTAATGTGTTTGTGCTCAAAATACTTAGACTCAGGATACCTCTCAGACTGCTTTGTTACAAAGGCAGTATTTATGGCTTTTGAAGAAAATGCTTAAATTCATCTTTCATTGCACCCTATTACACCCAGGTAAACAGCCTAGTTCCTAAAGTATTGAAAACTCAAAGCTAGATACTCCTAGCTTTAAAATAAATGCAATTCTCTCAAGAACTACTTGGTTAGAGAAGAATTTTTCCTATAGGTGTCTCTGTATAAGAATCCATTAGTAGGTAATACTGTTAAGGCTGCACAGATTCAGAAGAAAGTATTAGATGAATTGTGGTCACATTTGATTAGATTTGGACCTGAGGGAATAATTCCATACATCAAAGAAGCAGGAGAATGAGCTCACCTGCAATACTTTGTCCCTGATGAATTTCACTCTCTACGAAACATGAATAGTTAATTTTTAAGGAGGATACAAAAAGCACATGCATACCACATTTAGACAAGAAACTATTTAATCTCATACATTGCTATGAAATGTATTTCAGAACTAATCACTGGATACCAGAAAATAGCCTTTGCTATGAAAGTGAGTCAGTAATTTATGTGACTCTGACAATTTAAAATTGCCTAGCTTGCACATCTAAAGTGAAATTTAAAAATTAGTAACAGGAGATGATGTATTCTTGTCAGGAAAAAATAAATACTGTAACTAATTTACATGTGAAATATTTATGATGATATTGGGACTCTTTTTGATGATTTTTTTTCTTATTTGGATTTCCAAAAGAATTTATTAGCCCCTTTTCATCTTTTTATGCTCAAAAATTTCCAAGGAAATGCAATTATGGGCTAGGATTCTATTATTTTAGTAGGAATAGCAAGAAATGAGTTCAGGGAAGAGAATCAAAAAAGAAATAGGTTTATGTTAAGTATTTTGTTAAATGATTGATCTGGTTTATCTCATTATAACACTTTCAACAGCTTTTCAGCGTAAATGTACCAGGATTTTACATTAGAACTTCTCTTATGTCAAATTTGAGGCTTTGATGGCAGAGAGAAAAAGCAGCCTCCCTAGGATTAGCAAAAGAGGTGTCTGCCATTATGCTTTCCTAATCTTACTTAAAAATCTACATTAATAATATTTAAGTTATTAAAGGAGTAGGGAAGCCTAAAGAGACTTTTTGTGGAGACTGGTAAAGAGCTGTGGTATCTAAGTCAGTAGGGGAATAAACATTACTCATTTTATGCCAGTGAAAGGTATTTTAAGATTCAGAGAATTGGACTTTGCACCTTATGAGATATTGAGACAAATGCTACACTAATATCTGAAAAGGTCCAAATATGAGTGTTTGTGGTTATCTAGCAGCTCCAAGAATACAAAAGGCTGGGTTTGAAAGCAGTTACACCTTCACTAGTCAAACATTAATGTTTGGAGGGGAACCAGTTGTTTATATTTTAACAAAAACCAGCAAGAGTTTGTTTTATATTACATCAAATAGGGCTTTGCAAGCACATTGGGACACTAATATAGGGGAATCTTCCTCCAAATACTCATTTATTCACTCATTTCTTCAACAAATATTTATTGAAGATCCACTACATGCCAGGCATTATTCTAAACACAAGAGATGCCATGGGCAATCCTTGCCTTCCAAAATCTTGTGTTCTATGGAGGGAAAAAAGGCACTATACCCAGAAAGATACCAACTTTGTGAAAAAAATGTTTTGGAGAAAAATAAATTTACAGTGTTATGAAAGAAAAGTCTAGTAGAAAATGATAGCAATGGGCTGAAGGAGGAATCCCAAGCAAGGAACCACTTCAGGAAAGATGCACTGCCTGTATCATAGGCTGTCTAGTTGGAGGTGCATAGGGACAATGCCTGAGAAACCAGAAATGCCTGTGGTGAGAGTCAACTTTCATCATGTTTAGCCTAAGGAGAAACAAACACCATTTCACAACCAGCACTCCCTTAAGCCTTTCTTCTCTCGCCCATCACTGGAGGAACGAGAGGAAAACTAATGAGTGGAAATGCTGTTGGAAAACAGAAAAGAGCATTAGCAGAAGAGAGGAGGATCAGATCACACCTGCCTTGCCCGCTACTTGTCATCCTAACCAACCGTTAAGGCATAGGAAGGGAAGAATTTTAACCTCAACGGAAGGTTGGAATTCTGAGAGTCCAACTGCACAAGGATTTTAATTAAAAGAGAATCATCTTTCAACTAGAAGTTCCCAGTGAACTTTTATTTTAAAATCTAAGAACAACGGCAAAAGTCATAGAATTTCTTCAAGACTCCATGTTAGGAAAAACCAACAACTAATCAACAAAGGTCATTTGAAAAGAAGTGGGAAGAAAATAAAATTGCTTAGTGATTATGCCCAACTAAGTTCTGATCCTTCAGCCTAACAGGAGGTGGTGGTCCTCTTCCTAGAGGAGAAATGGAAGCTCAGAGAGTGAATTCATCCATCTAAGTTCAATGGTGGAGGCAGGAAGAGGCACTCGTTGGCTTCAGTACTTTGAAACAGATGAACATTTGAGAATAAGAATTTCTTTGCAAAGGATTCTTTTTCCTTAAAGTTCTTGAGGGCCACACAGCTTGAGGTTCAAAACAAGTTCCATGTTAAGAAGAACATCTCTTCATTGAATGTATGATCCTGCATGTGGTAACACCAACCTCTCACTTGCATAGGTAGGACGGGTCCCTGTTACCTTCTACCTACTTCCATCCCATGTGCCAGTCTGATCCTTGCTCATTAGAACCCTGTAGGGTACAGTTATAAACAGTTATTAATATTGGCATAGTCCTTAGATTTTTCAGTGTATTTTTATGCAAATAATTATTTGATCTTCCAATAACCCTAAGGAAAAAAGGATAAGCAATATGACAATTACTTTATCATAATAGAAAATAAAACTGAAGCTAAAAGAGGATAAAACTGAAACTAAAGAGTTTGAGTGAATTGCCCAGGGTTGGTTATAATGCTCTGAACTGTTAGAGGCAGACCTTGAATATTACTCTTCTGGCTCACAGTTTAATGTTCTTAAGGGAGACTTAAGAAGTTTAAAGAAAGCACTTTACTGTAATAGATAAAAAGGAATTAGATAACCACTTGTGTCAGAAATAGATATGCCAAATAATTTGCCATTTTCACTTCTTTTAAATTTAATATTTGCTATAATTTAGTCTATTCTCTTTCAGCTATACAAAAGCTCTCTGTGACTCTACTAAAAACAGTTGTTTGTTTGAAGGTTTTGATTAACTTTAGACATTTTTTTTTTTCTGTCTTTGGGATCGCCTTACTTTCTAAGTTAGAAAAAATATTACATTTCTCTAGTTAACTTTTATAGCCTACTTTCAATGTTTCATGTGTGGGAGCAAAATTGAGTTGTTTCCTAAAGGAAAACTGCTAAGATTTTGTTTATGAAATTCTAACAGGCAATAAATACAGAAAGGCAACTTACTCAATGGATCCAAATGATGTTTCAACAACCACATTGAAAAGTTTGTCTGTATACATATGTTTACTAAAAAAGATAATGTTCATAATTTAAATCATCACCAATTTTCATTTAAAAATGCCTTAAGATTGTAATGTTGACTATCACAAGAATCTTTATAGATATGCAATCATTTATTCATTTAAATAACTGTTCTCAAACTACTGAACTGTCATTTCTTTTATAGCTGCTACCATGTAGTATTCAAAAAACTAAAATCTGTTTTTATAAAATTGAACATATAAAATATCTATTAAAATGGCAAAGCCATTATAATTAATTTATATAGATATGTACTTACTTTCATTTGCAACAAAAATATATAAGTGCATAAGTATTTTGAGAGCAAATAAATTACTAGGTCATCCCATCAACCAAGTGGAACTTATAGTGTTTCATGATGACAGTGATTTCTTTTTGACAAAAACAAGTTGTATATTACTAAGGCACATATTAATATTTTATGAAGTACCTCACAATTTTCAATATATATTCTCACCAGTTATCATCATAAAAAATACTATCTCTAATGAAATACTTGGATGAAATGGGAATCACTTGATTTTTCTTTATTATTTTTCTTACCTTTATATTTTATTTTAGCTTGTATGCAGATTTCTTTGAAATTAGAAATGTATCTGAATGGATTTTCTTCCTATCAGAATTTCATTTTAAAAGAATATTAATATGACTAACATTTTATTTTTAACTTTTTTATTATAGACATTTTAAACACATTTCAAAGTAGAATAGTATGATAGACAGGCATGTTTCCATCAAAGGGCCTCAACAAATGGCCTGTGCTGCTTTATCTATTTCTTCTACTTTGTCATTATTTTGAAACAAACCTTAGATATATTAGGATTTCTTCCTGAATACATCACTATGTATCTCTGAGATATTCATCTTTTAAAAAATAAAACCACAGTCTCATTAAAAATCCCTCAACCTAATAATAATTCTTATATACTATCAAATATCAGCCACTATTTAAATCTCTGTAGTTTTGCTGTATTTCTTTTACTAAATATGTCTCTTGACACTTCTTTTCTTTTGAAGACTCCTTCTCTTTCTTTCATTCTTCAATTTACTCACTGAAGAACCTGAACCATTTTTCTTAAAGCATTTATAGGCTTTGCTGATTATATCCCTGTGTTTCTCTGTGTGCTGTACTTTTCATAAACTCACAGTTAGACTGAAAGATTGGGCTATTTTTCTTTGGTTGGTGAAAACATGTACAGGAGCTTTTCACCTATACACCATGCACATAGTTTTGCACCTTATGTGAGTACCTAACAAGGGTCTACTTCTCTTTTTATCATTGATCAAAAAATACAACCAGGTCTTGCCAGCTTGACCCATTTGTTATAAATTTTCCCACCTCCTTCTCACTTACTGATGGTGGTAGCCATTGAAGTATATTTTGAAAAATTCTTTAGAGGGTGCCAAAAGTTAATTCTAATTCAACTGTTCCATGTGTATTCATTAGTTAACATTCTTTTTCTTCAGAGGTAAATACTCATCTGTTACTTGGTTACCTTTAGGTACAGCATTTATAAGGGAGGGATGATAAATTCTTGCCTATTTCATTTTATTTACCAATTTTCATAATTAAAATATGTTTCCATAGCATTTTCCTAATGTGACCAATAAAAATAAGGTGTTTTTAAATTGATTATTAACATATTTGATGAGTTTAATCACATTATACATGTTATTTTTTTAGTGGTCAAAAATGGAAGAAACTTGAATTTTGGTTCCAGGGTTTTTACACAACCTCAGAGGTCTTAGATACCTTTCTCACTTTCAGTTCCAACACTGATGATCTCCAGGCTCTTTTAGGCCATTTCCTTTCCTAGACCTGTAATCACTCATTTATCCAAGTAACCCCAGTTACTCATGTTGCAAAATGGAATTTAGAACTTGCAACCTGTGCTTCATTGATTTATTTACAGAAGAATGGGTGTTTAAAATGGGTCTAAATTGGTCAGGAAAATATCTTAAAGCTGTTATAAAAATCAGAAAAGCATAGAAAATAGTACCTTTTGGAGAACTGAAGATTCACACAATGTTTTTAATAATTCTTAGTAATAATTTGTGTCTTATTTTACCCAACAATAATATAACAGTGTGACTATTTGTAATTATTAATTTCCTACAACAATATGTTTCTTCTTCTAACTCTTCTGATTTAAATTTTCTATCATTTGCTTATAAATAGAATGTGAAGTCATTATCATTTATTTGTTTATTGTTTCTGAGTCTGGTGATGCCTAATATTTTGAGTGGAAATTACAGTCATCTTATTTATCTTATACCATAATTAATTGTATTTTTTTTTATTTGTTTCCTTTTTTTATTTTTCCACAGCTGTTCTTTTACTGATACGGATTAATTTTACAATGTATTTCTATTTATAATATAAATTTCTGTAAAATTTTTAGCATACATTCTTAGAATCTAAAGTTACTCAATAACTGTACCCTTCAAAACAACAACAAAAAATTAAACCAATTTTCTGTCATTATATATGTAATTTTCCCCAGGAGTTTTAGGATTTAGTTCTGTATTATATTTCTATGACATCACAATTTGGATATTATAGTTATAATCATGTGTTTATGTTTAGACTTATGATTTTTACCAAATTTTATTTACCATGACCACTTGTATCTCAGATCATTCTCTTAAAATCATTTTTCTTTTCTTGAATATATCATTTGGAAGTTGCTTTATAGAAAGTGACTAGACCGCCAATAATTTATAGGTAGCAGACAGAATTTTGTCTCCAAGTCCCTATTTGTGGTCATTCCCTCCATGACTATGGGCAGGATCTATACCCTGAACAAATTGGTATCTCTGAAACTTGAGAGACCACCTGCCTCGTGCAGCAGGCACTGGGCAAGGAGGCTATTTTTCTCCACCTACTTCTGTCAGCAACCCACTATAACTACTACCAATATAACCTCCAATAGCCCTCTCAGATTATTTTATTTTTCAAGAAGTAGTAGTCCAAGCCAGAAAGCCACAACATCAAGTTCTACATTATTGTATACTTACTAGGGAAATTTTAAGTATACCTGTATAGCCTAACAGAAGTCAATATGAACCTATCTCCTAGCAAAATAGCATTTACAGAGAAAAAAAAAATGTTAACATTAACTAAAAGCTATCTCAATCTAAAAGTAGCTATTTGATAAGAGCTAACATGCAGTTTACTTTTGTCTCAGAACTCAGTAAATTTATTTATTATATTCTATCTTTGTTTTCTTTTGACCTTTGTTTAAGAAGACTTTAATTGTGGTTATTTTTTTTTCTCTCAAGTGCTTTTCTGCTAACATGACTATTCTTTACACTGTTTTTGTAGTTACATCTTGTTTCTCCTTGGAGCAGATATGATTACTAGTTATAAAATATCAGGTCCAGGTTAGCCCAGAGGCAACTCAGAATTTTCCCAAACATGAAGTTTCTGCTACAGTGTCTGAGCCCCTCCCCACCAAGTAATTTTCTCCTTGTGTGCATGAGCGCATGCGCGCACACACACACACACACACACACACACACACAACTACTCTGTAAACACTTTAAAATTTTTTAAATTACCATACATTTAACTAGCAATGACAATTGGAATATAACACATATACTAATTTCTTAAATAACATAAAATGTACTAATTCCCAGATTCTCAAAGATATTAAGTTTTAGTGCTGTAAATTATATATATATATATATATATATATAT
>NW_025999905.1:2213921-2227350 GCF_001458135.2 Marmota marmota marmota | reverse complement strand
GCTCCAAGAAGCAGTCCCCGCGGGCTCAGTTCCGGGAGCCGGAGTTCGGCTGCTTAGTGCTTGTTGTATGCTCTGATAGGAGCAGGGTTCATGAAGCAGCCTCCGCGGGGCGGTTCCGGGAGCCAGAACTCGGGCGCCCCGCGCTCGGCGTTCGCTCCGATAGGCTCAGGTTCTTAGAAGCACCCAGGCGCAGAACCCTAGCAATCTGTTTGCAAGCCACAGGCGAATTGTAGCCTGGAATTACCTGATCTATGGCTGAATGAGTTGCGGTCAGTCGAAAACAGGGGACGTGACGTCAGTTTACCAAGATGGTGGCTGCTGGCCTCCTCTGTGGACTGACCGGTGTGTACAACCGAGAAGGACCGCTTCCTTCCCCCGTCTGGAACCCAGAATTCAGCCCTGAGTACGGTGCTTGCGCGGCTGGCAGAAACTGCAGCGCTGTAACCCTGCGTCTCTATCCCAGCGCACACTGCAGACTTTCGCCTCGGGGCGATTTGCTGAATAAGCAGTTACCCTCCGTGCGACAAACCTCTCGCGTTTGAGTCCCCGTAGCCGATCCTCGTGCGATGGAAATCCTTCCTCCAGGTTCCGGAGCACCCCACTATTGCTGGAAATTCCTAACAAGATATCCTTTAGCCGTCCTGACTTGTCATACTCCCACACAGTGAAGCAGCACACGGGGGTAATGCACTCCCCTCGCCGCCATCTTCCCTCAAACTTGGTTTTATTGACACTATAACATAATCCCTAAGTTAAAACAACCCAAATAATTATTGAGATAGAGAATCTCCAGAGATACTATCTTCTGGAGCAACATTAAGAAATTAAATTTGTATTGTCCAAATGTAAAAGATTATTTACATTTTTAGTTTTGTATATTAACTCTTATTACTCCTTAACTATTAAAACTTACCATAACTCAGTGATTTTAGTACAATTGTATTAAAACATGCACATTTTATAATTACTGTGAAAGACTTGATAGTACAATAAAGGAAGATTCACAGCAAAGATTTGATGATCTAGTAAAATTTTTTCTAAAACAATTGGATTTTATAATAATTTCAAACTGTCAGTCATGGCCAAAACCTATTTTCTACTATGAAAAACTAAATCCTCTTGGTATTTTCTCATCATTCAATGAAATATGGAGAACTGCCAATATTATTTTAACACATCTATTTGGAATGTTAGAACAATTAGGCAAAATAAATAAATTACTTCTTGTTTATTGTGAAGGTAGTGTTTAACAACTCAGAGAAATACACCTTGGTGACATCCTAAATAAGGGACTCTATCTTTGACAATGTTGAAAAATAAATATAATGCAGGCTAAGAGTGCTGAATAAAAATAAATAACAATGTTGGAGTTCACAGCAACATATTATTTATTAGTTTTGCTGTGCCAAGCTTCCTTTTAGTTTATAATTAATGAGAAGGAGATAGAGAATGTAGATTGAAGTTCGTTGTTGGAAACAGACATCTCTATTATGTTGAAACATGACCCTGTGACTCCAAGAGAATCAGTAATTTTGCCAATGTAGTTGACTACCAAAAATTTCAATGGGAAAATTGTCATTATTTGTGAGGATTTAGTGTTGAATTGACCAAGAAATTCAGTTAGATAATGACTTTGGCCACTTAGATTTCTATTTGGATGGCTCACTTCTAGGTTACTGAAGCTTCCTTCTCTCTTTTCCTTTACTGAAGTTTGACAGCAGGACTTCTTTTTTCTTTCTTTTGGGCCTAGCAGTGTTTTTATAATATTTTTGGCTCTATTTTATATTGTAATTTTTTTTTTTAGAATCTCTGTGTTTGTGGTAGGAAAGAGGTCTACATCAGCATAGTCTTACCGAGATTTGAAATGAAGAAATGGGAAGTCTTACTCAATTTATAACATAATTTTGGCTTATTCTAGGTTCTGCCAAGAAAATAAATACGATTTGAGGAAATAATTCCAAGAAAAAGGAGGAGAGTGAAATAAATAAAGAAGAAAGACATCAGGGGTGAGTAATCAAGCTACCCACCACTGTTAGTAACTAGAACCTGATTCTGCTAAGGAACCATCTGAAAAGCTAAAAATTATCCCCCTCCAAGAGAAGAAAGAGGAGAAACTTTAAAGAGACCATCCTGTTTCTATACCATATTTGCTAAGGAGTGCTTCATGGGATGCTAATCTCTTTATACTTCTGTGATCATGCATGTGTCAGGAAGATTGAGCAGGTCTTAGAAGGCACCTCCAGGTTCTGGCCCTGCTCCAGAGTGACAGCAGGGAAGCCCTGAGCAGAAAGCAAGGATGCCTGGTGGAGCTATTATGATGTCATGGCAGGTCGCTTCTACTCACCAGAGGTTGTCACATGGATGTCAGTGGTATAGGGAGGAGAAGGGGACAGGGCAGGCCACGGGAGGGGTTGACACAACTTTTCTCAGAAGAAAAATGTCTTACTATAGTTTACATTTCTTCCATATGAGTGGAGTTTTTCTTTTGTTTGTTAAACTACATTTTCTGGAGAATAACAACAAAAAAAAATCACAGATAAAAGTATATGTGCTCATATTGTTAGCCTCTCACTTCTCAAACAAGATTAATCTCACAAAACAAAACTAGATATGAATGAATTTTGTTTTTGGACTGTGCTTTCTAGTTTATAATTTTATTAATATATTATTTTATTAACTTTAATTTTTAATTGTACAGAAAATATAAAATATTAAAGCTCTGAAATTTCTTTATTAATGCCCAACTGAATGATAAATTATTAAAATCCTCAGTAGGCATTCAAAATAAACATATATTCTTTATTTAATTTAATATTGTAATGTATAATTCTATTCCTCCATGTCCTTTTTCCTATTTTAGCAGTCTAGTTTTGACTGTAACATTAACTCTATCATTCTAACTCTGTTTTGTTATCTCTAATTACTTTCTCTTTTCTAAGAAATTTTCTGCAGGTTTAGTTTTGGTCTTTATAGGAGGGAGAGGGACCCACTGCTCTTTGTTAATATTTATCATAAAGTGTATTAGTCACTTTTAAAATTACATAATGTTCTTCTTTATCATGTATAGTACTTTAATTTCTACTTGATATAATATAACCATATATATATAATGGTTATATAATATAACCAAATATGGTTATATTATATATATATATATATATAATATAACCATATTTGTATTTTTCTAGTATTTCTTTATGCATGTCTTATTTTTAACTTCCTCTTTGTTTTTATGGAAATCTGTGTCTTGTAGTTATATGGCTACTTTTTAAAAATCAAACCTAATCTCTCATTTGCTTATAACATAAAGGTTGCCATACACAACTTCTTTGTAAACACCAGAATTATGCTTATTACATATTTTATATTGTTCCTTTTTACATTTTATTTTTCTGTATTATTTGCATGTGGTGAGTTGTTGCTATTTATTTAGTAGGAAGTTCTGCCCCATGTTTTGATGCCTAGATGATTAGTTTTCATTTGAATCCTATTGGAGACTAACACATATTTCTCTGTAAGTATTTAGAAATGATATTACAAGTATCTGCTTTACAGATTCACTCTTAACCACGAACTACTATTCTTCATCTTAAACTACTAACTCCAATAATTTCAGATCTTTAAAACATTTTCACTTTCTTCTCTCTTCCTCTTATTTGTTCTTTCCTTCACTAGAGAGGCCTTTTGAATGCTTTTACTTCTCCTTCAACCCTCAGCATTCATGATTCTGCAATTTTGCTGATGGTTAAACTTGTAGTTGTAGACTTTACCTGATTTCCTTAAACTAGGCCGCTTCTCTAATGAAAAGAGAATTGTTTCTCAATATAAATATGAAACACCATACTTATATTAAGAAACAATTTGCCTTTATCTTCCTTATCATCCTTCCTTATTATCTTCCTTAATATTTCATTGTGTGTACAAAACTATGTGTGATGTATGTGAATGTGCCTGTGTGCATACACATATTGGTCATTCCTGTTATTCCTTTGACTACCTAAGGTTGAAATCGATTGTCACATAAGTAAACGATCTTTTATTAAAAATCCATGAACACATAGGTGCCTGAGTAATTTTTAAGGATCTATAATTAAATTAGAGAAGATAAATCTGCTCTGATAGGCCCTATAAATTATGTGAAATGCAGTAAATAGTAATGATCACAAATATATCTATTAATATAAATTAAATTTAATTCTCAAACATTGTTGCTGCCTTGTTAGATACATTTTGATGTATAAATCAAAACACCATGCACCTGCCACATCTAAAAGCTAGGTATTCCCCAGTTAAATAAACTAACATAAGTTGCTAAGTCATCATTTCCCAAAGTCACCAGATTCGCTAAGCTTCGTTTTGTAAACTTCTGGAGATGACATTTTTATGTCAGGAGCTAAAATTAATGTTACTTTCTTCAAATGCCTGAGAAGAACAATGATTATAACACAGCCAAGTTTTCATTTATATGGAAGACATTTAAATCTCAAAAAAGACATGAGAACTAGTTCACTGAATTGTTCATTCTTATTGCATATGCTTGTTCTGATCATCTATTCACCTCATTGATAAGGAAAGGATCCTCTATGCTGAATCATACTAGATGGCCAAATGCATGATATCTGACATGGATCAGATGAAACTGAAAGCAATTTCTAGACATATATATTCACTATCTAGGACACCACATGCCATGCAAGGCCACACATGTTTTACACCAGAAAAAGACTGAATAGGGATGAAGACACAGGTTTGTAGAAAGAAGGAGATGGGGTATCTTGTGTTTCCTGCATGAATATGCAATTTGTTTGAATAAGTGCACAGGCTGGCAAAGTTAGGTTGAGGACCAAGTAGAGAATAACCAATCTGGGTGACAGGGGAACTAGCTGAAGAGGAGCCCTTCTTGCTGCATAGCAGTAGGTCAAGGCCATATAAATCTTGCAAAGTCAAGGAAGCTCATGATTAAGCTTTGGGGGTACTGTGAGGCTCAACAATATCAAAGCAGCCATCAAAATTTTAGAATTGACCATAAAATTATTTAGTATAATTTTAATGGTATTGACTTTTTAATGCTAGGTCACTGAGACTAAATGTTAAAAAAAAATAGAGACTTACAATTGTAATATATTTATTGACTGCAATGGTCCTTAACTGCAAATTCTTAAGCTTGATATAATAATAGTTATAAACTAAAACTCAAGTGTTAGCTGCTCTGGCACCAAGATACCAAAACATAGATTTACATTTGCATTTAGAAATCTGAAAGCTAATATGGGAAACTATTTCTTAATGAGAAAAAAATCCTCTAAAAGTGTCACAAAATGTCTTCTTCCATTTTTATTTATTCTAATAAAGCTCTCTTGCTTTCTATCTGTGTCCAAATATCATGCCACACAAACACAGAAAGCAAAATGTCATGAACAATGTAGGTAATAAGTACAATACATTCAGTTATTTAGCTTTGCTAATTGTAGTCACACAAGCCATTTCGAAAAACAAATTCAAAAATACATATGAGAAAAGCTAAAGTTAAAATTATGTAAAGTCTCAGCATCTAGGTAGAATATTAGTAGAACATTAAAGTTTGTTCCATTTATTTCCTTTTATAAAAATATGAACCTTGGCATGAAAGATGGTGGAATGAGATTGGACATCCTTACCCTAGGTACTGCACATATGATGCAATGCTACATTGTGTACAACCAGAGAAATGAAAAGTTGTGCTGCAATTGTCTACAATGAATCAAAATGCATTTTGTCATATATACCTAATTATAATTAATTAATTAGAAAATATGAACCTTGTAATATACTTGTTAATATATTTAATATAAGTTGAAATATTATTATTTTGAAACAAATGTGTGTGTGTGTTTAGATGTGTGAATAATGGAAGGTTCTACTTAAAGATAAAGTAATAATATATTCCAACTTAGGTGATGTGGTTCCTATAAAAGTAATCACAGAGCTAAGAATAGCTCAAGAAATGGAATTAGTTCCACCAACTTTTGCTCTATTTTTCTGCTAAAATGATCTTTCAGAAAGACTCATGTAGCTTTGTAAAGTTCATACTAGTGGTAGAGTGAAAGAGGTAAAGTTAAGTGAAAGAGATTTATAAGATAAAATTTGATTTATAGAGCTCACACCTGCCATCCAACCAGAAAACATAAATGCTCTATGTTGGAAAATCGAGAATATTTTAATTCCCAATTTCTTGCAGACATTAATTTTTCATTTTTATTACTCTGGATTAACATTCAGATTTGAGTTGCTCCACATTTGCTTTGATATACTCAAAACATTGTCTAAATAAATATATGTATTATATATGGCAATATATTGTTGATGATATGTTATATATGTATATTATATTTGTTTTCTAATCATCTTTCACAAGCTTTAAATTTTATCATATTCTCCATGTAGCAATAAAGCCATTTCCATTGCAAACTTGTAACTATAATGGATAGCAACCTTCAGGGAATACATTTCTGAGAAATTTATTTCCCCTCATGTTGCTCAGCCACCCAAAGAAAGAATTTGTTTCCCTGACAGATAAAGACTACACTGATCATTTTTAAAATGGTCTTGGGGCACCACAAATCAATAACAGAGAAAGAAAATGTAAGAAAATATTTCTTTTCATTAGGTTTATAGATAATATTCCAGATTTATGCATCAAAATTGTCTATTTAACAGTTATTAAATAACCTTAAGCATACATCATGGATATATGGGTTCTGTTTTACATCAAATAATCATGATGAAGAAAAATTCTACTTGGTTGCACTGTAATTAATTACAGAAGTATTTAAAAAAAAATTTAGAACAAATCCAAAGCCAGAAGGTATTGCAAAACATGGTATTCTACTCTGAAATCTAAAACAGTCACATGGTAAAACTTTAAATAAGTTTTAATATAATATAGTTGTGTGTTAGAGTCTGTAAACAAGTCAAAATAACACCTGGCATTTTGCCAGGGGAATGTTAGAGTTCGTAAACAAGTCTGGATGGTGCCTGGCAAAATGTCAGAGGGAGTGGTTTGAGAAGTAACAAAACCGAGCTATTAGGTGTAGAGATTCCTGATTGGTTGACTGATGTATCTAGTTTATGCTAATTAGATAAGCTGTGTGGAATGTATAAATACTGCTCCTGTCCTGCAATAAACGGCTTCTACTCCTGCTGTATCAAGTACACAAGTTATTCGTCCTCCCCTGATTATTCTGCTGCAGCTGGACTGCGGCAGTTGTGTAGCAACAAAACACAGGAACATTTTTTGTTTTATTTTGTTTTATACTCTTGCTAGATCAATATATAATAATAATAGATGTCTATAAAATTTTCTTGGGAGAAGACATACATGTCATAGTCTATCTTAAATTCAGATATGTTCAAATTTTTCCTTACAAAACTCTGCCTTTAAAGAAAGTAATTTGAGATAAATTGAAATCATAACATTATAAAGGGATATTTTCCTACAATTGCTCTCATTTTTCTCTGAGTATTATATATGCCTGAATTAGATATAATAAATGGAGCAATGTTTCTTTTAGAGAAGTTCCAAAAATATTTCTTTAGAAAAATTAATTTAATGTTTTTCTTAATAAAAATTCTTCATATTCTATTCTATTATTTAAAAAATCAAACTTTGAAGTGTCACCTTTATGAAAATTACCAATTACTTTGTTGAAAAGTATAAAATTTAAGTAATTCATTGAATAAAACTTTTAACTTGATATAAAACTCCACTTCGTTGTTAAAAGTGTTCTTCCTTCCGTGGCTTGTAGCAGATGTACGCAAACATGCCCATACCTTGTTGGCATGTGTGACATAGTATCCATGAAATATGTCACATCAGCATCATCTATATAACAGATGATGAAAGATTATTGAAAATGTGAAATAAAAGTATTTTCCATTTTACTGCTCAAAAAATATCTGCAGAACATTTCAGTGAAGGTAACAGGTTTCTACCCATGTTTGTCAGAGTTCTCCCAATATCTTAACTGTACATCATCCACATATCAGAGAATTGAGATATGACTATTATTTTGATTTCTAATATGAATAGTAACTATATTCCAGGGTCCTCAAATGTTCAGGCAACAAATAAATGAATGATATAAGTAAACCATTTCTATTCCTTCATCAGGTAATATTATCTTGGGATGCGGGCTGATAAGAGAACAGGGAAGACATTCCTTGACAACACAGGAAGAACTGAGAGAACGAAGGTCTCATGGAGATTCCCTGCTCTCAGCCCTCAAATCTAAGTGGATGATATAAAAATTTGATCTTGCACACCTGTAGTCTCAGCAACTCTGAAGGCAGAGGCAGGAGGATTGAAAGTTCAAATCCAGCCTCAGCAACTTAGTGAGGCCCCTAAGCAAATTAGCAAGACCAATCTCTAAGTAAAATACAAAAAGGGCTGAGGATATGACTCAGTGATTAAGCATCTGTGGGTTTAATAATAATAATAATAATAATAATAAATGAAAATCTGTTCTTGACTGGAAATAAATGCATTATAACTCACAAACTGCAGTTCAATCAAATGTAAATCTTTTTTTTTTTTTTGGAAACCAATGGGAATAATTACAATTTAAAAGATTAAAAATACCTAATATCAGGATGTTAGTGTTTATAGGGTGACTATAGTTAACAATATGATATTGTATCATTCAAACAAAATTCAAATATTTTTATCATAAAGAAATATGTATTTGAAGAGATAAATATGTTCAACCTGATTTAAACCTAACATATATTCATTATCAAAACATTATACCCTATCCTATAAATATAATTTTTGCAATTTTATATACCAGTTAAAAAATAAAGTTAAGAAAAAGAAAGCATCTAATACCAATGTGGATATGGAGAAACGAGAATTATTAAAAATTGTAGAAGTTTTAAATGGAGAATACTTTTTATCATTTTAAACTAGTAAGTATACATTTATCTTATAATTTGAGATGTTTATATAAGAGGAATAAAAATATTGATTCACACACACTGACATATACATCTTACAAAAATGTTTATAGCAATTTTATTCATAATGGGAAAAATTGAAACAGTCAAAATATCTATCAACAGGACTAGAATTAGGCAAAACATAGAATAAAAATAAAATGAAATATTATTTAGAAAGAAAAAAAAATAAAAGATGCCAATGAAAATGGCAGCATAAGACAATCCAAAAGCAAAGAAGGATTCGAAAGAAAATTGAAAATGAGAAGTTTGGAGAACTAAGGTCTTTGGAAATATCCTCCATATTACAAGAAATACAAATTAAAACTACACTGAGATTCTATCTTACTCCAGTCAGAATGGCAATTATCAAGAATATAAGCAACAGTAAATGTTGGCAAGGATGTAGGGAAAGGGTTCACTCTTACATTGCAAATTGGTGCAACCACTCTGTAAAGCATATGGAGATTCCTCAGAAAACTTGGAAAGGTGTCACTATTTGACTCAGTTATCCCACTCCCCTGTATATACCCAAGGGACTTAAAATCAGCATACTATGTGACACAGCCACCTCAATGTTTATAGCATCTCAATTCACAATACCTAAGTTATGAAGCCAAACTATGTGCCCTTCAACAGATGAATGAATAAAGAAAATGTGGTATGTATCCACAATGGAGTATTAGTCAGCCATTAAGAAAAATGACTTTATGACATGTTCCAGTAAATGGCTGGATCTGGAGACTATCATGCTAAGTGAAACACGCCCATCCCCAAAACTCAAAGAATGAATGTTCTCTCTGATATGTGGAAGCTAATCCACAATAAGGGGTGGGGTGGGGAGAAGAGAAGTTCAGTAGCTTAGACAAAGGGGAATGAAGGGAAGGGAGGGGGATAGAAAAAGGAAAGACAATGGAATTAATCTGACAAAATTTTCCTGTGTACATTTATGAATACATCATAGTGAATCTCACCTTCATGTACATCCAACAGAATGGCTTCTAACTAGAATAAGATATATGGTTGTATAACTATATCAAAATGGATTCTACTGTTACATATAATTAAAATGAACCAATAGAAAAGAAGAAAAGAAAAACTCACTGGAGATATTAACATAAAATTTGAGAGGGTAGAAGATTAAATATGTGTAATTAAAGATAAGTCAATTGAAAATACCAAGTCTGAGGAGCAGAACAACAACAACAACAACAACAAAAAAAACTTGAAGAAAAATGGAAAAAGTCTAAGGCAACATACTAACATATACATAACAAAAGTTTAAGAAGGAAAGAAGACAGAGAAAGGGGATAAGATTGACTATAAACAAATAGAAAAATATGAGGAAAATTATCATAAGTAAATAGATTAAACCTGTAACCCCAAATTTTCCAACCAGGTATAGCCCAGAAACAAATGGCTTCACTATTAAACGCTTAAAGAATTAGCATAATTACTTCTTAAGTTTTTTTCAAAATATAGAAGAGGAAGGAACACTTCCTAACTTACTCTAGGAGACCAATATTAACCTTATGACAAAGACAAACCAAAGTATCCTAAGAAAAGAAAATCATAGGTCAATATCCTTTATGAATTTAAATGTAAAATCTTCAACCAAATACTAGCAAACAAAATCTAGCATCATAACTACGTGGAATTTATCCTAGGAATGAAAAGTTGGTTCAACATACAAAAATCAACTAATGTAATATAGCATTAATAGAAGAAACAAATAAGATTTAAAACTGGTACAAAAAAAAGCATCTATACTTTTATTATGGAAACAATGAACTAGGGATATAAGAAAACTCTCACAACATGAAAAGGAGCATCTATAAAAACCCACAGCTGTTATCAGACTTAATGGTGAAAGTCTAGAAGATTTTCCCCATAGACCAGGAACAAGAGAAGTACTTCAGCTCTACTACTTCTACTGAACATTGCACTGGAAGTTCTTTCAGAGGTATCAGGCAAGAATGAAATTTATTTGGATCAGAGAGTAAGAATTAAAATTACCTCTCTTCACAGATTATATGAATACATAGATATGGATAGTAGATGGAAGGAGGAGTAGGGTTGGGGGAGAGAATCCCAAAAAATCAATGACAAAAAGAATCTATTAGAGCTGAGAAATGAAATCAGAAAAGTTACGTATAAAAATCAATTGTACTTTTACATACTTTAAATGAAAAATCCAAAAGAAAAATGATAACACAATTCCATTTCCATGACTATTAAAAGAATTGAACAGTTAGAAATAAATTTAGTAAAGGACAATTAAAATAACATAAAATGTATTAATCCAGTTGCAGTAGTGCATACCTGGGAATCCACTGACTCAAGAGGCTGAAGCAGGAGGATCACAAGTTTGAGGCCAGCCTGGGAAACTGAGGAAGACCTTGTCTAGAATTTAAAAAAAATAAATAAAGAGGTCTTAGGATATAACTCAATAGTAGAGCACACCTGGGATCAAACCCAGTACTGATCAAAAAGAAAAGTAAAAAACAAAAATTACAGAAACAAACTAAAGAAGAATTAAATAAATGGAAAAACAATCCATATTAATGAATTCATATTGTTGAATTATATGAATTGGAAGACTTAAGAATTTTTGAGCTGGCAATAATATACACAAGGATCTTCAGATTCAGGTCATTCTTTATCAAAATTTCAACATTTGTTTTTGTAGATATGGAAAAGCTAACCCTAAAATCAAGGGACCCTAAATACCAAAAAGAAAAAAAAAATGGAGGACTCACACTTTCTGATTTCAAAAGTTACTATAAAAGCAATAAATATTGCCCTAAAGATAGATATATAAAAGACAGAACCTAGAATTCAAAATAAAACCCATAATGTTTGGCCAGGTGAATTTCAGCAAGGACACCAACACTATTTGATGGGAAAAGAATAGCCTCTTCAACAAATCTTTGCTATACTGAACACTGACATGCAAAAAAAGTATTAAGTAGGACACTGACTTCATTCAATACACAAAAATTAACTTCAAATGGATAAGAAACCTAAATGTAAGAGACAACTATCCAGTCTTTAGAAGAAAACATAGGGATAAATGTTTATGAATTTCTTCCTATTTGCTTCACATAATTATCACCCTGGTATATTTTTCTTTGGCTATCATACAAATAAGGATGTTCTTTCAGCTAGTGATTTTTAATGAAAATTAGCACCTTCCTGGCTAAGAAGGCAAATAAAGAAGCTAACATGAGCACATTTATGAGACAGATGTTTACTATGATTCAAGAGAATAGATGTGATAAGTATTTGTATAAGAAGTTTTATTCAGCACCCTAATTCCAATTTTTCTGGTGACACTGAACACACTAGTTAATAATCTGTTTTTGGTTATGGCTTCTCCATTTCCCAATGAGTGTGAAGTATTTGCTTTTTTACCTTACTAAAATGCTAAAACATTTCAAGCTACTTGCAAATTTTGTAAAGCCTCTGAGGAAGTTTTATATAAGTTCTAAAAATGAAATGTTACTGTAGCCATTCCTTGCAAATATTTTTAATCTATATCATTACACAACAGATCATTTGACAATGCTCACCATTGTAAAATGAACTTCTAATCTTAAATTTAAAAGACATATATCCTAAAATATTTCTTTAATTTTTTAAGCACTTTGATTCACATCAGATGAATCAAACAAATATGCAAATACTGGCTTAGCAAGAGTTGTCCTCACCTATAATGAATTATCCTTATTTTGGGTTATTTAAAACCAACACATCCTAAGTATAGTAATTTACTAGAATATGTTCTAATGTCATACCTTTTCTACTTTTCAAACCTTTATTATTAGCTAGATACATTGTTTCAAGGCCTGCATGCATAAAGACATATTCCCAAAGATATTTGCTTTTATTGTTAAGAGATTATACTTAATTGAGTTCTTAAAAAGGAGAAAGCATGTATCAGGATTTTATAATATCAGAGGAAGAAGTCTATGAGTTCAATTAAAGAGTCAGAGTTGCATTCTGGTTAGCAGCATTAACTCTGAAGCCAGATGGGCTGGATTTCAATGCAATCTCTGCTACTTTGTATCTTGGTAAACATGGCAAGTACTTGACCTAGCCATGCTCAGTTTTCTCATCTGTAAAGTGGGATTGGTAATAATATACACACTATAAGGTTATAGTTTACATTAAATGAGCATGTGACTTTAAATAGTACTCTCATATTAAACACTCACTAACCATTAACTATTCCAACTCTCAGTTCATGCATGAGCTCATGCCAACATGTGGCTATTTCATTAGGGTGATCTTTCCAGACCATACAGAACTATGGATGGTCCTTCATGCACAATAGAATCATCTTGGTGCAGTTGCCATCACTACTCTCAGAATTAATGTGCCGTGGTTCCATTTTTGCTTCAGTGTCATCAATTATTTCACCCCAGGAACTTGAGCAAAAAAAAAAAAAAAAAAAAAA
>NW_025999905.1:2190453-2213100 GCF_001458135.2 Marmota marmota marmota | reverse complement strand
TATATATATATATATATATATATATATATATATATATATATATATTCCCAATACCTTTTTCTTCCACAGTCATGAGTTATTCTAAAATAAAGCCTGGAAGACTAGAGTTTGTCAAGTCTAGTAACAAAAAAAAAATCACTTGGTTAGCAAAAAAGGACATATATGTGCTTCTAGAAGTCTGCAAATCTTAGGTTTCTAAAATGATATTAACAATAGGTTCCAAAATAATATACTATAATTATCAGCCCAATGAGCTACTACTCTTTACACATAGCAGGACTGACATTTTTGTTTGTTTCTTGGTTTGGGGGGGATTGAATCACAAGGGCACTTACCCACTGAATAATATGTAACATCCCCAGCCCTCTAATTTGCTTAGAGTCTCACTAAGTTGCTGAGGCTGGCTTTGGCTTGTGATTCTCCCGCCTCAGCCTCCTGACCTAATAGGATTACAGGCATGTGCCACAGCTTTACTATTATTATTATTTTTACTAAGCATCAAGAGTCACACCAGGAAGAGGAGACTCTGGAGGCAACCACATTAAAGCTGATGAAAGTGCTCTTTGAAGAACTGGAGGCCATTTGAGAGCATTTGCTATAAGAAAGGACAGTACTGCTAAGCAAGGAACCAGAGTCAAGTTTCACCTACTCTAGGTTTTTATCTAAAATAATTTTGTGTTATGAGAAGAGAATATATGGAAGAATGAAGGAGAGTTCATAACATAATTCCTGTACTTTCTATAATATTCACTTATAAGCTTCTCCCTCCAGAAGTTTTTGACATTTCTCCATTCCCTTGAACTTCCAAATAGCTTGTAAATGCCAAAAGCTTTATAATTTATTTAGTGGATGTCTTTTAAACAATTATCTACTCTATGCTAAACTAGAAATGGAAAGGTGATTACAGTGTCACAGAATCTCACATTTAAGAAGCAAGGCAGCCGTGACAACTTGGGATGTGGCATGAGAGGTCAGAACAGGGCTCCACAGGACAGGAGGCTCCTCCAGCTCAGGCCAGAGGGTTGGTGGGGAGTTCCTGGAGAAGACTATGCAAGAGCTGATTCTTAAAGCATGTCTTATATTTATTCTGGTGAAGAAAGAGAGGTGAAAATACAGGAACTGGATGTACATAGACAGACCCTGAAGTCTGTGACAGCATGAGGCCCTTGGGAAGCAAGCAGCAGTGTGTGATTTGTACAGGGAGTGTCAGAAGTTGAGACAAGAACAATCAGATATAGAGTTCCTTAAGAAAGCATTTATAGCCAGGTGTGGTGGTGCTCGCCTATAATCCAGTGACTCAGGAGGCTGAGGCAGGGGATTGCAGGTTTAAGATCAGCCTCAGCAACTTAGAGAGACCCCCCATATCATCTCAAAATTAAGAAATAAAAAGAGCTGGAAATAGAACTTAGTTATAAAGCATCTCTGAGTTCAATCCCCAGTACCGAAATAAAGAAAAAAAGAAACAGAACATTTTTAGTCTATTGAGAAAGTCCAGCCTTTTGCCTAAAGGTATGGGAAATTACTGTGGATTTTTAAATGAATTTTAATTAAAATAGATTTTAACTTATGTATAATAAGGCAAATTCATTTAAAGTATATAGTACCAGTGACTTTTGACAGACATATAAAAGTGTATAAATACCACTGTAATTAAGATCAGAACATTTCTATCTCCCTTCTAAATTTCTTGAAGCCCCTTGGTAATCAATTCCTCTCTCCCAAACCAGCCCAAGACAACCAATAATCTACTTCTTGTCTCTGTATATTAGTTTAGCTCACATGTATCAAGTAAGTGATTTTTTTGTCCAGTTTGGTGCTGGAACAATCAGGAAAAAGTGTTTGTGTGAACATGTGTTTTCATTTCTCTTGGGAAATATCTAGAAGTGAAATAACTGGCTTATATGGTAGATCTCTTCTCAACATTTTAAGGCATTGCAAGTTTGCCAAAGTGACCGTATGATTTCATATTTGTACCAGCCATGTATAAGAGTTCCATTTGCTCTATGGTATCATTAACAATTGGTATTATCAGTTTTTTAGAATGCAAGTAGTAGTTTCTCATTATAGTTTTAATTGGCATTTCCCTGATAATAGTGATAAACATATCTTTGAGTGTCTTTTGTCCATCTCTGTATTTTCTTTAGTGAATTGCTTGTTTGAACAGTTTACCCAATTTTTGTTTCATGAGGAATGATTTACCTTGCTATTGATACAGGAATTCTGTATATATGCTGAACATAAGACATCTTGAAATATTATTGTGAATATTTTTTCGAATTCTACATCTTGAATTTTCTTCTGAATATTTTTGTGAATATTTTTATTATTGTGAATATTATTGTGAAAATTTTTCCAATTCTACATCTTGAATTTTCATTTTGTTCCTAGTGTCTTTTAAAGAGTGAAAGCTTTTAATTTTGATGACACACAATCTATCCTACTTTTTCTTTTGTGGTTCAGGCATTTGTATCCTAAGAAATCTTAGTGAGAAAGTTAACATACCCTTGGGCAAAACACTAAATGTATATTTTTGCCCAGTTCATGTGCATTTGAACTCTAACCTCTTCTTTCCTGACTGGAATAGGAAAAAAATGCATACCAAAATGTTTACTCGGATTGATTTCCTCTAGCAATAAGTACCATGTTTAACAAGCAGAATTGATCAGGACCAATTGTTTAAACTTGTGGTTAAGTATTATGGTTTTGGTTTCACATCGGTTCATTCTATCACACTCACTTCCATGAAATTTCTAAACCCTTCCAGCTACCATCAACCAGCAGTTCATATGCTGTAATTCTGCTTAGTGTAGGCCAGTGTAGTTCTCCATTCTTCTAGAATTCACCCCAGGGAAGATATTGTACCACAATGTGCCATCCCTGCCATGATGCTGAAATCCTAAATTCCACAGGAGTGCTCCAAGCAACAATCTCTCCCTCCTACAGTGCTCTGTTGTGGCTCCCATGGTCAAGCAACCTCGTCCAATCTCACTCTCTCCTGCTGGTAAATGGTGATCAATTTTTTCAGGTTCTCTGGAGATAAGAAGATGATCCTTTTCCTCTCATATCAGATCCCTGGATGGTTTCTGCTATGAATTAACCCTAATAATTACATGAGCAGGTCCATACCTAGGGGCACCTCTGTTGGAAAATCTTTGCAGTATCCTGAACGGGTAGAGCTCTTAATAAGAAGAGGTGGACGCTTTGCAAGTTCTAAGAGTTTGGAGAAGTTTATTGAGCCAATATCTACAAGAACACTCACCCAGTTGACCCTATTCTATCTGATCTGGTCCTAGGTTTTCCCATCCAGGTTCTTGACCTTACCATAACAGAATTTGCCTCAATCATTTTTATAACTGGCAGCTCTGATTTTAATTCTGACTTGGTCTTCAGTTATTTTTATTTTCTCCCTACAGGAAATAAAGACTTCTTTGTAAAACTTCCAAAGAAGCTCACTACCTTCACATTTGGATTTCAATTGTTAGTTGTTCACAGCTTTCCATTATCCCATTGAAGGACGTCAATGCAATTTGCTAACAAGGAGTAAATTCCATAATCATTTTATGCATTTTTCTCCCTCTTCCCTGTCCCTTTCAAAACCTTACATCATTGTATCACCACAGGTTCCTCCTCTATGGACACTTTGTCCAAAGTCACCACTGGTGAACCTTTAAGAGATTGAGTTGCCATCTTGTACCAAGGATGATTCATTCCCCACATAGAGAATGGGTAGGGGTCCTCACTGATTGACAATGAGGGAACCACTTATTTTTCTGATTGCTTTCTCTAAACAATCTTGGCATCATCTGTATCAGCTGGATTCTCCAGGATACAGATCCTAAGACAGAGTTAGGAATGCAACAGGTTAACTGAGAAGTACATCCTGAGAGATAAAAGAAAGGGAAAAAAAAAAAGTTGGGCAGGGAAAGCCTTCCCACAAGGGTATGATATGACACAAATGAAAGCAAAGTTAGTCTCATACCAAAATGCTTACTCAGATTGATTTCTTCTAGCAATAAGTACCATGTTTAACAAGCAGAATTGATCAGGACCAATTGTTTAAACTTGTGGTTAAGTATTATGGTTTTGGTTTCACATCAGTTCATTCTATCACACTCACTTCCATGAAATTTAGAACCTGTTAGAGACCTCTTGAGCAAGCATCACCTCACTATAGGAGACACATGTTGGGTTGAAATGATGAGGATTTCATGTCACTACTAGGTTCAGTCTTTCCTGGAGGTTGCTCAGAAAGATGTGGGCTTTAGCTTGAAAGCCATCATGGATCCCAAAATTGCAAAAGACTGCAGGCTGAGAGGTGCATGTGCCCACTGGAACTGAATGATACTTTATTCCCAGAAGGGAAATCCAAGCAATAGACCTCCATGCTTTCCACAGACAATTTAAAAATACAGATCCTTCCAACCAATAAATATGGCCCATCTCCTTATTCATTTAAGTCTTCTTTTATCTCCTTAATTAATGTTCTATAGCTTTCTATTTAGAGGTTTACATTACTGGCATTGTTGTAAATGTAAATAATTTAATATTTCATTTCACATTTATTTCTGAAAATATAAACAAATATATATTCAAACCACTTTGTATCACCCAAATTTGCACGATTTGCTTATTTCTTTTGTAGGTTTTGTAGATTTCTATAGATTTCTATGTATAAGCTATGTAAACAATCATGTCATTTGCAAATAAAGATAGCTTTACTTCTGTTTCAAACTTTTTTGCACTATCATTGGTTTTTCTTACCAGGGAGAATAACACTGGCCTCATAACAAAAGTTTTAGGAAAAATTTCACACCTTTTTATTTCCCGGAAACATTTGTTTAATATCTCCCTTAAATGATTAGTAGAATTCATCAATAAAGCCATCTGGGAATGTTTTTTAAACTATGAATTAAGGATTTTATCCATTTCATCTAAGTCATTAATTGTGTGTTCAGTTTGTTGTTCATAATTATTTTTAATGTTCAAATTTCTTCTTTAAAAAAGTTCTTATTTTCTCTCAATCATGTAGGATGTATAATGATGACTTAAAAACTGTGTTTTCTCTCTTTTCAAAACTGTTTTAATAGTTTGGAAATCATCGATTTCGTTGAATTTTTCAAATTAACTTTCGGCTTTATTAAATTTATCTATTATTTGCCTGATTTTTATTTTATTGAGTTCAGCTGTCATTTTCATGATTCAATTTCCATCTTAAGCTGAGTTACTCTTTTTATGGTTTTTTGGTGTGGATCATCAGGTCACTGATTTGAGACATTTATGTTTTGCTAATATTAGCACTAAAGCTATAATCTTCCCTGAAAAAACCGATTTAACTGGTCACAAAGATAATGGGAAATTATATTTTCATTACAATATTTCTTAACATTTTTAAGGGTCTTTATTTAACCAATTAATTATTCAAATATGATATTAAAATTCTAAATAGTTGAAATTTTCTTATACATCTTATTACTATTGATTTCTAATTGAATTTTAATCTCAATATATATACTCTGAATGATTTTGAGTTTCTTTATGTAGTTTAATACTACTATTTTGTTCCAATGTGAGGTACATGTTGGTGAAAGTACTATGTGAATTGTGAACAAACTGGTGAATTGAGTATAATATTCTACAATTTTTAATTAGTTTGAGGTTTCTGTTTAGAACCACTCCTGTCTGACTAAATTTACAATCAATTACTGAGAGGGTGATATTAATATCTCCTATTCTATGTCTTGTTCAATTTTTGCTTGTTATTTTTTCAGTTTCTGCTACTAGACACAAACATGTTTATACTTATTATATTTTTCTTTGACTTGTTTAACATTTGGAAATTGTCTTTATCTTTGATAATATTCTTTATCTTGAAATCTATTTATTTGATATTAATAAAGCTACTACATAATCCTTATTCTTATTGTTTATATATCTTTTTCCATTTATCTACTTTCGATCTAGTTGGAACTATATATTTCAGTTGCATTTTTTAAAAGAGCATATAGGGGTGTGGTGAACTTTTAAATTCTTCTCTTCATCTCTCTCTTTTTCAAATTGGATGACTTAGCCCATTAACATTTATTTTCATTGTCCTTATTGCTGCATATAGCTCTGCCATTTTATTATTTAGTTTGTTTTTGCACTCTGAAATTTTTACACTGATCCACATTTTAGTATTCTATCCCGTTTGAATATTTTTAGATTCTTTTTAAACTTTCTGCTGCCTTTTTAGCTATATTTATCTGTATTACTTTTGTGGTTGTTCTAGGAACTAAAATTTACATATTTAAATATTCATCAACTACTTAGAGTTAATATTATACTGTTCATGTGAATTTTAAAAGCCTGCAACCATGTAACCAGTTAAATTCCTACACTATATCTTAAAGTTATTATATATATCCATCTGCTTACATTAGAACCTCTAGGAGATATTGTTATATATTTTGTTGTAAATAGCCATATTTACTAATAAGTATTAAAAAGAAAAAATATATTTTATGTTTACTGAATTTACATTTCCTAAGGGTCTTCAGTCAATTCTGAAAATCTTAGTATTTTTTTTTAATCAACCTTGTTTCAACCCATTTCCTCCTTAGCATTGTGTAGTACAGGTCAGAGACTATTATTTTCTTCATCAAAAAATGGATTTCATCTTCATTGTTGAAGAATGTTTTACCAGGATAAGAGATATACATTGACAGGTTGCTTTTCTTTCAGCAGTTTAAAGATGCTATTCCACTATCATTTGGTATCCATTATTTCTGTCAAGTCTAGAGTCTTTGAATTACTGTTTATATAAAACATTGTTTATTTTTCTCTTTGGCTATTTTCAAGATTTTGTTTTTATCTAGTAAACTATCTTTGGTTTGACTATGATACTTTTACATAGGATTCTCTTGTAATTTAGCCTGTTCAGCATGCAATGAGTCTCTTGTGTCTACAAATGTAGTCATTCAAGAACTTTTAAGAGTTTTTTGTCCACTTTTTAAATATGTTTTTTTCCTGATTCACTCTCTTTCTGCATTCATTGCACACTCTGATTACCTATATTTTAAACTTATTGAAAATTTTATACCAGCTTCTGAAACTCCATTCTACTTTTTTTAACTTTTTAAAAAATATTTATTTCTTAGTTTTAGGTGAACACAATATCTTTATTTTATTTTTATGTTGTGCTGAGAATCGAACTCAATGCCTCACGCATGCTACATGAGCGTGCTACCACTTGAGCCACATCCCCAGCCCTCCATGCTATTTTTAAAATATATTTTCCCTCTCATCATTAGATTGGATTTTTTTTCAAATTCATCTCTTGCTCTATCATATTATACCTATGTAATAATTTTTTTCATGTGTTATCTTTTTCAAGTCTATAATTTCCCTTTTCTTATTATATTTTCTACTCATCCAAGGTTTTCTCTATTTTCTTTGGACTCAATTGGTCAATATGGTTGGTGGAATTTCTAGAAACAATTTTGTTTCCTAATAATGAGAAACATACTCAGCTGTTAAATCTATTTCTCCCTTTCTGGAACATGGATGTGATGCAAGGAGACATATTACCCATTGCATAAACAAGAAGAAGCAGCATTAGGACAAACCAACATGATAATAAAGCTGAATTAGAAAGAGAGATGCAGCATGGAGTGTTAGGAAAATAACATTCATTTGTAAGGAAAATAAACCCTCTACCTTAACTTTTTTTTAGGTGTCTTTAAAAATTACTAATTGCGGGGTGGGGGGCACACATCTAAGTAATATATATTTTTAGCCTCCCACTATCTTTGCTGCAGACAAGATCCTTGACCTGTGGACTATGATGATAACCTTCATCTAGGTTGCTTTTTAGGAGCTTAAAGACTGCTTTTGCTGAAAGCACTGACTCTTCACTTGGGCCTGCAGATATCTAATAGACAACGAAAAATGAATTAAAAAGCTTGGCATCTCAGCTTTCGTATTGCATCTGTCTCCTTTGCTACCTTAAACTTTGGGTCTAATTTCTGTTCAACTCTGCACACAGATATGTTAATCATTTAGGGAGTCTTGTTCTTACCCTGTTTTATTCTTCTGACCTATCCCTTCCTGGATTTATTCTCCTCTCCAGCTCATCTCAAATTCCAGGAACAGGAAGATATACAGGTAAACACTCTAAGATAGGAACCAAAAACTGCCCTCCTCAAGTACGAATTATCCCCTAGACACAGGAGGACCCTGTATAACCAATCCTGAGATAAGGTTCAACCTGACCATAGCTTGACCGTGGTGGTTTAACTATGAGTACTTTTTGACCCCACCTTCATTTTTCAATATGCAACCCTAGAGGATTAACATCTTGAAGGTAGTGCTCAGGATGTTACTCCTGCCCTTGTTCCCAGAGTTGGCTATGCTGAAATCAACCACTTTATTACCACTGCTCTCTCTGCTGTTTGGATCCTTGGGGGTGAGTGGTGGGCCTGACTGGTTGGCACCTCTGGAGCCAGGACTTTTGGCCTAGGATGCTGGTAACATGGACATGAGTGACTACAAAGTTCTCTTACAAAAGCCATCAGCTGCCTATCTCCAGATTTATTATTCAGTATATGACAGAAAAAATGCTCTATTTTCTTAAGCTATTTGTCAGATCTTCTGTAAGTTGTAGCTGATACTTTCCTAATTGATATATTTATAGAGAAAGGGAACAACTCCAGAAAGAAGGCTTGGCAGGAGACTGATCAGCAGGATCGATGGAACAGTTGAAGGCCTGGGATTGAAGGAGATCCCCAAGTGAGAATATTAGAGAGCAAAAGGAAAAGAGGGCTGACAATCAAGTGTAGAGAATACTGACATGTGGAGGAACTGATAAAAGCAAGAAGCAGCTAATGAAAGGCATGCAACTGTAAAGAGAAAGAATGAAAAATAGAAAATTATGTCCTAGAAACCAAAAGAGGAAAAAGTAGGTGTCAATGTTCAAGTGCTACAAAGTAGAACCAACCATTGTAGGAAACCAGAATATGATACCTCAAAAGTATGCCTCTTTGGCATAAGGCTTATTTCTCCTTGTTTTGAGAAATAGCAGACTAAGAAGCCCTGAAAACAGTGTAAAAGTTATAAAGTTACCCCTTTTTAAGGGAAATTCACATCTATATAGGAAATCTTCATTTATCAGTGTCTCCCCCTCTGTGCTAGGAAGAGGAAGATGAATCATAGGAGAGCCTCATCAGTCCTCAGTGGAGAAGGCAAGAACGGAATCTGGGCAACAAGCTTTGTTCTTGGTTACCGTTTTTCCTGGTCACTTGCACATGACTGGCCTCCCCTACTCTTTTTTTTTTTTCTTTTGTTGAAGATGTTATATGAGTCTGGGCTCTTTCTGAGAATTACATGTTCCCTGGGTATCTCCCTTGTATGTGTTACATATATATATTAATAAATTTCTTCACTTGTTTATGTCTTTTGATAAAAGAGCTCCCCAACTGAACACTTAAAAAGGTAGAGGGACAATTATCCCCACTCAGGCGCCATGTATAAGAAAGCATCCTGTGAGTTGGGTAATACAAAGTTCAGGCTTTCTAATGGAACAGGAAGAAGCTGCTATAAACCTCTCTTGTGGACAATCTGCTCCACAGACAGGACTACACCATAATCCTAGGGAAACTGGCTGTGACCTGGACACATCAAGACACAAATTCCTTAAGTAAAAAATTATTTAAGTTTTTTTTTTTCAGGGAGCACTTTCAAAATATATTCAAGGATGGTTTAAAACTGGCTTTTCAATAATGGAAACATGCAGAATATTGTAACTCATCCTGAAAAGAAACATGCGACTTGTGAAGAAAATAGGTAAGAAACTTTAATGGTGGGAATATGAGGTAAGGGAATAATTCTATAAATTGGGCCCACTGACTCCCACATATTTTCTTTTCAAAAGCAATTTATCTGCAGCCTGGCCTGGATTAAGTCAATAGAAGATGTTACATTCCTCAGTAAACAATCTGTTGGTTGCAGGAAAAATTCAATTCCAAAATGCCAATAAGAAAAGTCCTTCGTAAAGGGGAGGACTTTTGTGATTCCTATATTGACTAGGTTCTAGAATTCAGGGAGATAAGGATAACTTCCCCAACCATAAATTTGTCATAACAGGTTCAAATTAGATCTGGTCATCAGGGGCCAAAGTGACCTAAAGTTGCCCTGGACCTTTACCATGCACAGTGGCAACTTAGAAGTCTACATCATCCCGCTGTCAATCAAAAATTCAAGAGGAATATCTGGGTGGGACTCTCTGAAAACTTCCTTGGGGTCTCCATAAAACTATAGGGCAGGAAGGGCATTCCATTTGTTTCCTGAGAGAAACTATAATTAATAGTTTTCTTTTTTTAAAAAGCCTTTTCATGGGATTCATCCTGTCCTCTGATTCATGGGTCTCATATTCCTTAAATATATGGACTTTAATCTTATCCAAATGTGCACTATAATCTGATTCAAAAATACACTCTGGTCTGATACAGATGTTTGCTGTGCTCCTTTACTAGAGTAATTATGGCCATTTCATTTTTCTTGAAAACAAACAATGACATAAAAACTGTCATTTTTTGAGGTCATCACTTTTTATGGTGAATTTACCTTTGGTCCTATACACCTAAATTAATATATATAAAATATATAATAATATACATATGTATATATTTCTGATTTTGTTTTGTCTCACAGGAGATATTATTAGACCTCTAGTTTTTCTCTTGCTGTCTTTATTCTGAGGCCCATTATTCAAGAGTTAGCTCTCAAATACACTAGAAACTAAAAGAAATCTTCCCCTTTAGAGAATCCCAAGGAGGGAAATAAACAGTGATGAAGGCTGGAGTAAATCTGTCCCTGTGGAGGATAAGAGGCCACCTGAACCTTTGATTTTAGCATCATCTATGGCTGACAGACTCTATTCCTAACATCATCAACTGCACAGGTCCTACCCATTCTGAATCATACTGTAAAAAAATCTTATTTTCTAAATTAAGACTCTCATTCTTAATTTATAAATGGTTAAATTTGTCAGACACTCTGTGTAACAAACATCTGTGGCTCTTTTGTCTCCAAAACATGGGAACAAATACCTGGTTTAAAAAAAAACTATAAATCTTTATTTCCTGTATGTTTCCTTTATTTCCTATATGTATGTTTTTATGTATATTTGTGCACACCTATGTTGTGTCTAAATATGTGCTTATGCCTGTATATCTTTTATGTTGTACCAAATTTGGCTTATGGATAAATAAGTGCTCATAAATTAAGAAAAAAATAGACTCAAATGCCTTTTAGTTTATGTGTTTAAATACATCTTTAACCAAAAAAAAAGGTCAATTAAAATTAATTAAAAAGATAAACGATGCCCATGAAATTGGTAACCCACTTTTTTTTTCTAGGTGGTCAATCAAGTTTCAGTTTGTATAAAATATTTACAGTATAATGCCCATTGATTGTAGAATTTTTAACTGGCAAAAAAGGTTTAATATAAATGGGATAAACATTTATAAATGTTGTTGTTAGAGGAGCCATCTGATTAACTTGCAAGTTAAAATACTAAATCATCAACTGCTAAATATAAATCCAAGTACTCTTAATTTCTTGAATTCTATAAGACAATATTTTACATTGGGGTCTATTAATAGATATATTTTTATAAATGGCAAATGAAAAACTGGTTAAAGGCTGCTTTGCTTTTGAGCCTAAACTAAAAGCAAGGTTACTAAGAATTAAAGATCTAACAGATATAATTCTATATGCAAAAAGTTACAAAAGATTTAGTCTGTGATTGGATTTTAAAATATAAAAAGTATTTAATCTTATTTAAAAGGAGTAATTTGCCTAAATTTAAAATTTTGTAAAGATTGTTTCAAATGTAAATTTAAGCAAGAGAAACTAAAAATAGAGGTATAAAAATTTATAGATATGAAAAATATTTTGATAAGGAAAATTAGAAAAAGGGAATGCTTGCAGGTGAGAAAATATTTTGTATTTTGTATTGGTAAAGTCTAAGTAAGTTTTAAAAAGGGCTAATAGAATGGAAATCTCAAAAAGTTTGTGTGATTAATTTGGCTACAATTAAGAGTCAACATTTTTTAAGGTTTATTTAAGGTCAAAATTTAACATATATGTATTAAAATAAAAAGGTTTTCTTAAAACATTGATCTGCTCTTATCTAGATAATTTCTTGTGTCTTAGGTTTTATTATTTGGGAAAACTAAGTCTTAAAAGAATTAGAGTTTGCTTAAGTAATTGTTTTATAGTCTTTTAAAGGATATTTTATAACTGAATTAATAAACAATTGTTATTAATAATCAATTGTTATAGTATATTTGACATTCTAAATATATATTATAAACATACATATAATTATATTTATACATATACAAACATACATATAAATTCATCTGAGAACTAAATATGTTTGTTTGCGCTTTGACCAAATGTTACCTAAAAGTTTACAAAATGAAATCTATGTAGGTCTAATATGAGCAAGGTAACCCATAAGTGTTCTCTTTTATATATTTTATCTGGCGTATAAAAGGGCCACACTGTCTTTTAAAAATCTAGCTTGCATCTGTTTGCTTTGACTTCAAAAATGTTTTATTATTATATAAAGGAGAACAGATAGTAAGTCTCTTTGACCATTAACACTGTTTCCCAAATGTGTAAGAAATTTAAAGTTACTCATTTATTTAGTTAGGTTTTTTGAATCTGTGACCTAAACACCTGACGAGCAACTTAGAGGAAGAAAGTTTATTTGGAGCTCATAGTTTCAGATGTCTCAGTCCATAAATGACTAACTCCATGGGACAAAGGTGAGGCAGCACATCACAGGGGAAGGGCTCAGAGGAGAAAAGCTGCTCAGTTTATGGCCGGATAAGGAAGCAAAGAGATTAGGGAAGGGGCCACAGGGAAAGTACACCTCTCCATGGCATGTCCCCCTATGACCCACATCCTCCAGCCATGCCCCACCTGCCTACCTACAGTTACCACCCAGTCCAATCAAACTAGGATGAACTCATCATGTTACAACTCACACAGTCTGATCATTTCACATTTCTGCGTTAATACAGGAGCTTCTGGAGGACACCTCATATCCAAACCACAACACCTTTGACTTGTTTTTTGTTAGTGCCTTTAATCTACATAGACCTGTAATTATAGTTATCCTGTATTATGGATTATAAATTTTACTTTAAAAGTTAAAATTGTTAGTATAAGAACACTTGTGTAATTTTGTTGTTAATTATGACTGGTTTCTTTGTATTTATGTATATATATATTCCTTGTATATATGTATTTATGGTCTCCATGTAAACAAGTCTTTCAAAATGTAAAACTAAGGAAAGCATTTTACCAAGCTGTTGTTCTCCAAACTAAAGCTGTTTGTAGCAGTATCCTCTTTCAGATTTTTATAAAAATAACAAATTTGTTTGGGGATGTATTTATGTCGTTTAACACTTTGTAATTATGCTATTCTTTACACTGGAGGGGGAATTTAAATGTATTTCTGAAAAGGTAATAAGGGGAGCTTTATTTGTTTAAAGGTTGATAATGTGGAACATAAAAGCATGTTGCCATTTTTTTCCAGGAAAAAAAAAAAAAAGAAGAGCCCTCTTAGCCTTTCTATTTGATTCATATTTCAGAATGTTATATTATGTTAACTGATGTTAAGATAGACTCAGAAAATAAGTAACTTTTTTTTCTTATATTCCTAAGTAGAATGATATTTTAAAAGGGGGAAAAGATCAATTTCAAAAATAAAACTTTTTAAGGTTTGTCAAAAAAGCCAACCTCACTTGAGATAAGGCACTGTCTCTCATACTACATCCTTGTTAGGATGGCTTCAAATAGACTAGAATTAAGCTCATTAAAGTTATGGTCAAATGATAGATTTTGTTATAAAGATAGCTATGATCCCAAAATAAAAGGGATATATTAAATAGAGGTTTGGATAAATTATGAAAAGTATTCAAAAGTAAAAGAGTTTTAAAATAAAGTAAAATTTATAAAAGATTGCATGTGTGATTGAGTTGACATATTCCCAAGATACTTCAGTGTTATTATAGAAATTTTATTTCTTGGTTCAAAACAAGTATACAAAATGAATACTTTTTGTTCTTATTAATTTAATTCTGTATTTTATTTTTATCACTTTGTAACTGTTTCCTCTTAGAGTTTTACAGCAATACTAATTCTAACAGTACAACCTGAATTAATTTAAAATAATAGGCCATCACCTGCAGGACAGACAGGATATAATGATGACTTCCAGTATTAAAATTGACCTGATTAAATGGAAGGGATAACTTTAAAAATATAGACATCAATAAAATCCATTACTTCTACTTCAAGACTGACTAAAATTGACCTGCTAGATAATTAAGGCCAAAACTTGGAGACCAAAGTCCACGAAGTAAAAGGGTTAAGGATAAAGCAGCCAGTATTTTGGCCCTTGCCTCTAAAGTCAGCCAGGACCCAAGGAATGACTGAATCATTCGACAGGCCCTACAACTCTAGTTAATCACTGTATCTCCTGATCAAAGGTATTGTGAGTACCTTAGAGAACAGAAAACCAAAAAGTATACATTCTGTAAAGAGGAGGATTACTAGAGAAGGGAATGTCCCTGATTCGTCCAAGAGAAGTCTATGTGGTCAGCAAGACCCTGGCTCATCCTGGCAGATGGCATACCTAGTAGAAGAAAAGCTAAAGGAGTTAAGAGTTTTTTCACAAGTTCCCAAGAATGACCACTAATGAGTCTCAGCTGACCTTAATAGACAGTAACAGGTCAATTTATGGCCAACTTGGTCTTGAACACCTGGCAGGAAAGTATAACCAAAGACAGACACACTACTGTGAGAAAGGAACTTGAGTTGTACATTTGTGTTAGCCCCAACTAACCCTACAAGGAGAGCTTTAACACAGCTAAAGGGATCTCTCTACTAAACACAAGGTAATGCTAATGAAAAGCTTATTTTACTAAAATAAGATAGTATCTCAATTAAGTTATCTAATGCCTTATCTTATGGCATTAGATAACTTAATTATAGCTCAAGGGTATACCTGTGCCATTATGAAAATTAAATGCTGCCTATATATTTTTAACAACACTGATAGTGTTTTTAAAGCCACAAATCAATGGCATGTTGGACCCCACCTCAAGCTTTCATGAGGTAGTATATTCATAGTTTTCAGAGAGTGTCTAATAACATTAATTGCTTTTGTGTTAAGTGTTACAAAAAAATAATGATTTGCTATTTTGTTATTGTTGTTTCAACATGATCCCTACGCACAGATCATTCAATTACCCATCAACTGTCACTGAGGACCTCTAGATTTCCGTGAGGATAAACACTCTTAAATGTCTATGCCCCACCAGATACAGAACAAGAATTTCCAGTCACTCACCCCAACTTTGTCCTCTCTCAGCAGGAAGCAACCAGATCAAATCAATGCCCAAGTATCCTAAAAGAATTTAGGAACCAGAGCCTTTGGGGTGGGAAATGATAGGTAACAGACAGATGTTAATCAGGGGAACATGAAGTTAAGGAAATAATTCTATAAACTAGGCTGACCCCACATGCTTGCTTTTAAAAAGCAATTTGTCTGCAGCCCTACCTGGCTTAAGTCAATAGGATGTGTTACATTTCTTAGCAAATAATGTGTTATTGGTAGGAAAAATGCAGGTGCAAAATACCAATAAAAAGAACACAAATTACTCTAAAGGGAAGGACTTAGTTACCCTTATGCTAACCATGTTCCAGAATTCAGGGAGATAAGGATAACTCCCCATAACCATAAAATCTTTAAGACTCTAATTAGAACCAGTTCAGTATGGGCCAAAGCAACCTAGAGTTGTCCTGGACCTTTACCATACACAGTGGGGACTTAAAATTCTAATGTCATCCTGCTGTCAATCAAAAATCAAGAGTTGTATCTGGATGGGACTCTCTGGAAATTTCCCTGGTGTCCCCTGTAAAACTGGAGGGTAGGAGGGGCATTCCATTATTTTCTTCTCTAAGAGGACCTACTCTCTTCTTTAAGAGTGCCTCCCTTTACCTTTTTTTGTTTGTTTTTAATCCCTTCTAATAAACTCATGACTGTTACTCTGAGCAACATGTCTGAAATCTTTCTGGCATGATTGCAAGAAGTTGTAAGAAAGAACTACCATGGCTGTCTTAGCTCTTCAATGGGTCCTTGCCTTGTAACCAAGAGGAATTATGACCAATGAAGTTTGAACAAAAGAATAATAAAACTTCCCTTTCTCACCATCCAATCAACAACCAGGTTCTCCCTTTTCTTTTCCCCTAAATCCCACCCTCCCCAATACCAACTGATCTGGAAGACAGATTGAGTCTCACCTCCTACCTCCTTTTATGCACATCAGGCAGCAGCCCTGCCTTGTTGAGTACCATCAATGGTGCACATTTCATGGCATGTGATTGATCTCAGAAGTGAATCATGAAGGGGCATGTTTATGGATCCTTGTTGCATTTGGAAATGCAACTCAAAGGGATGTTTTATTTAAAATAAGAAAATCAATGCTTTATTTATATGAACAGCAGCATATTTGGTATCTCTTTAAAAAATAAAAACAATGCTTAAGTTTCAACTGACCTACTAAGTGGGCAACAGGGCAGATTGTTCTGAACCTTTCATATTGGAAAGAATGGCAAGTTTCCAAAGTTCAGTATCTGCCTGGAATGCTACAGCTGTGATACAGGCCCCAAGTGTTGTTGAAGAAGACAGGGACAAGAGTCAGTTATACAGGTGAAGGGTGGGAGAAGAGGATGAAATTAATGAGGGAAGTACAGTTCAGAAAAGAACCTATTAAAGTGTTCCTTCTTGCCGTCAGTAATCAACAATATGAAAATGAGGAAGATTTAAAGGTTTAAAGACATACATTCTGTACAAAAAGTTATGAAAAGAATTACAGATGTACAGCAAGGCAGACCAACCTTCAATGCCTAATCAGGGCTCTTCATAGCAGCAGGAAAATTCCTTTTTTTCTTTTTATTGCTTATGAAATTGATAAAAAGAACTTAAAAGTTCTGGGAACTTAAAAGTCTTTTTCCTTTTTTTTTTTTTTGAGAATTTTTTAACCTGAAGAAGATATATGGAAAACCCACAGAGTCATTAGTAAAAGTGAGAAGATGGTTATGAACAATTAAAATCATTTCTGTTTCATTAGGATTTCACTGTTAAATATTGTCACTGATTAATGCAAAGTTGAAACACTGAATAGGCCCCTCAAAGGACACATATATTCAAACCTGAATCAAGGGGGAAAGCAACATAAGAGAACCTGCAGAATAAGGTTGAATAAGACATGAATAAAGGGCTCACACTAAAGTGTGTGTCTGTATTTTAAAGATTCTACTGGTACTTTGTGCCCGCAAAACTATACCAGTGGGATTCTATGCACACTTCTTTGAACATTTTCTAAAACATTTCTCACCAACAGAAATAGTACAGATGAAGAGGGATACATGTACAATTTGTGGGGCCCAGTGCCAAAAAAAAAAAAAATATGGAGCCTCTTGTGAAAAAAATTAGGAGAAAACAGTATCATTAAAAGTACTAAATATGTTTTTCTCCTTTTGTCTCTAGTTTGTCTCTCATTTTTTTCCTGGAATTTATTACTTGCTATTTATTATTATTCTGAATCTTTAAAAATAAAATGTCAACCTATCTGTATGAAGTTTACCATTCACACTGGTTTTAAATGAATCTCTTGAAAGCATTTAACTTGTATGCAAAATAACAAAATGATACAATCCATTTTGCTTAGTCTGGACACGTATGCACATATGTTTTTCTCATTCGTACCAGAACAATAGAAACATTCCACAAAACTAATTCAATTGTTTATATTTTACTATTTATGTTATTGTAAAAAATTTGTTCTGATAAAGTAAAAGTTACCCTCCCTCACAGTGTTCATTTTTCAATGTACATTCACACTGTTGTACAACCTTCACCACCATCTTTATCTTAACTTTTGAAATGCTCATACTGGACCAAAACTCCATACCTTTGGACAAGTGATATGTAAAAGAGAACCAAAAGGAAAAGGACCTGGTAGTGGTAATTTTTCCTTCCCCTTTATGTTATATTTCTAACAGAAGTGGTGGGTAATACAAGGAAATAACACACAGAAAAAAAAAAAAACAGTAAGATAAAGTTTCTTCATTGACTGTTGTTCAGGTCACAATCATTGCCTTCTTTCTGTTAGAAGCAAATTCTCATTCCAAAGGAAAATGTGGTCAGGAATAGACATAACATCCTGCCTCCCAGTGGCTTTCAATATTACTGAGTCTCCATGTGTCATCCTTCATGGAATTCTGTTACATGTGAATGAGGCAGCAAGAAGCTGTAGATACAGCATATCTCCTCCCACACTCCATTTTCTCCTTGGACTTCGCTAACAAAATACAAGTTTAAAGACAAAATTGTCAAGAATTTCAAAATGATGACAGCAGAGCACTTAAAAGGGCAAGGCTTTCTGGCACAGGTCACTTGTCCAGGGGCTTGGACTGCACATGAAATAGACTAAAAATGATACAAAGTACTTGCACTTATAAAGCACTTTAATGTTTACAAAGCACATTCTCACCTTTGCCTTGAATGTCACATTAGTTCCATATGCAGTGAGTAGGAGTTATCACCATGAGGACGGGAGAAATACCTGACTAACCCAAGATCCATGGATACCAGGGAGATAATGTGGACTGGGAGCCAATCATCTCAATCTCTATCTCAGCATCTAGTTCACATTATCTTTTCTAAGAAGAACTATCAGACTGAAAAGGAAGAGACTGTATTTGTCTATCCTTTGGGTGAGTGTTCTGTGTAACCCTAGATGCAGAAAAAAATCCATACAGTGAATTAAAGTACATCTAATATGTTAGTGCCAGGTTTGAAGAGGAAATTGATCAGTCAGGAGCAGGGACTTTATGAAGCCACCCTTCAGGACATAGGCTTTGAGGGAGTATTCAAATATTGAATGAAAGCAAAGGGTATAGAGAGAAGAAAGATCCTCTTCAAGAAAGTCAAGAGAGGATGGGGAAAGAGTCAGTCTAAGAAGGTCATAATTTGCATGCCTGCGATAAGATAATTAGCTAAAGATCCCATGTATATATGATATCTGTTACTGTGACAAAACACTTGAGATAATCAACTTAAAAGGAAGAAAATTTTATTTTGGTTTATAGTTTTATAGATTTCAGTTTATGATTCCTTGATTCCCCTGCTCTAGGCCAGTGGTGAGGCTGAACATCATGACAAGGAGCACACAATAGAGCAGAGCTGTTCACTTCATGGTGGCCAGGAAGTAAAGAGGGAGAGGAAGGAACCAGAGGTTTCCCTTCAAGGGCACACCCCCAATGGCCTATTTCCTGAGACGTGGCCCCACATCCCAGTTTCTGCCACCTCTCAATAGCACTGTCCACTGAGGATAAAGCTTTTAACATATGAGACCTTTGGGAACACTTCAGATCCAAACTATGACACCATGTTTGGCATCTATTAATTAAATCTTACAATCAATGTGATTAAAGTTATTTACTCTATATTTTTTAGTTAGTATAATCAGTAGTTTCTTCCTCTTGACCCTTTCTTTTAAAAGTGAAACATCTCATGGGCCCAATTAGCAATTAATACAGATAGATATAAATATGCATGGCATGCTTATGAACCCATGAGTCTTTTAGTTTTGTTGATCATTAAAAAAAAAACAAATGCACATATCAAAAATCAGAGAAAAGATTAAAGAAGGGTAAATCTTAGAGAGAAAGCAATGTAGTATTCTAAGGATACATACTTAATTTTCTCACTAATTCCATTACAGCCATTATCACTCAAAATTGGCCTAACTTTACTTCCTTCCATCCAGCTAGAATAAACATCTTTTTTTAAAAACTCAACTACCGTATTGAATGTTTGATATTTCTTAAATGGATTTTCAACAGAAGCTGTAATCTGTTTTGCATATGAAGCCATTTTAGTGGCATTTATCTGAGATCACTCTGATATGCAGACAAGATTGTCCACAAACTACTAAAAGAAATGATCTATTACAATATTTCTAGAATTTCTTATCATTTGGACATTGCTGCCAGCCATCTTCCTCATCTTAAAAGAAAGAATCCAACATCAATATAAGCAACATGAGCCCCCATGAATGTGTTTTTCCCCTGGTAGAAAGAAAATCATAGCTACTTCATTACCTACTCTATGTTTCTCCTTTATATCTCCTGATATTTTCCTAAACAAGACTGATTTCATTTCCTACCTCTATTAACTGATAATAGAAACCAAATAACAGTTGTTGTCAAAACATAATGTTTTAAAATCTCTGGTAACAGAAACAACCCAGTGACATGATTTCTTTGCCAGGCAAACTGTCTCACAATGAGAAATTATCTACATGGAGAGAGGGTGTGATATGCTGATGGTGGTGCAGTGAGAGGTGAGAGTGTTAGATGTGAACTCCTTTGGGGTATCGGCTGTCCTTATTCATTTCCTTATTCCCAGAAACTAACACTATGTCTGGCAACTAGTAGGAAGAACACATGTCAGTTTCACAATTTTTGTCAAAGAGCTAGTATTCTGTAGTATGTGAACATATAATGTAGAAAGCAATTAGGTAAATTAATGCAGAGTGTTAAGATGAAGAAAGAAGAATTCCTGCTCTGTCACTGCCATTAGTGTGAGTTTAAATATGACACAGAGTGTTTGGCAGCTCTGTTTCTAAGAAGACAAGTAACCATATTAAAGAAGAGATTAAATGTGCAGATTCTTCACCTGATCCACTCAAGCAAGTAGCCAGATGATCCATTTTTCATCAGCACATAAGTAGATTGCCAGAAGCCGAACTGCCTCCTCTGCCCTTCTATGCCCCATTTTTTGGATACTTAGTGAGCAGCTCATGTTTCTCAATCTGTTTATCACCACACAACTATAAATAACATGGTCTCCCTCAGGCATCCTATGAACAATAAAAGTAAGTTTCCAAGAAGACTAATACTAAAAGTCAATGAACTATACTAATACCGCATAAGAGCGAAGTCATTGGCTGGTAATTTGGTGGTATAGGATGGAAGATCATAGAAAATTCTTTACTAGAAGAGATATTTATGTTACTTTAAGAAATCACCTTTATCTTTCCCTGATCATTGAACTTTAAATGAATGAAGGCAGTCTAATAAAAATCCTATGAAAAGAGGCATAATCTTCCATCTCCAAAGAGGGAAAATAAAATAAAATAAAATTTGGCTAACTCTGAAGTAATCTCAGCCCCAGAGTAGAGATTTAACATGTCTAGAGCAAGGTGTTACAAAAGGTATCTCTAAAACACCTGAAACAATGCAGACTCTAATTGTTAAAGAAAATTGGAGGCCACCGTGATGTACCCCAAGACCAACAGCCCATTACTTAAGCCATGCTCTTGAAATTTACGTCATCCTGAATTAAAAGACTATCTCCAATTACAAATGCAAAATCTTAGCATCCTCATCATCATGGTTCAATGAAATTAAACCAATAAGGTATAGAAAAGTCAGCTTAAACAGCTTTGTTTGCCATAAAAAATAATGGTAATATATGATAGTCATGAAATTGTGAAAAGGTTAGAATATTTCCTCCCTTATGCCTTGTCAACTGCCATAGTTACTCTAAGAGGACCTTCTTACCACTTGGTTTGACATCTTCCTGATCTGTCTGCATTTTTCATCACTGTAACTTTCAAATTTTTTCTAAGTCGATCTTATTTTATTTTTCATGCTACATTCCACACAGATCTATTAAATCAGAATTTTCAGAAATGGGGAGTTTTGCAAAGCTGGCAAGGTTCTGAGGGGATTCTTCCTCAGAATTACTGAGGTTTGAGAACCACTAGTGAGGATTAACTACTCAGTTTTCAGATAGTGAAATAGTGAATCACAGCCTTACCTATAATGCACAAAACACAAACTCATTCAAAGAGAATCATCTGCATAGCACTTGTCCTCATTAAGTTCCTTAAAACAGCTGCTTGTCAAAGCATTTGGATCCATGTATAATAAAATGCTTTCAAATTCTTTACTTCTGAATCTTGCCAAAAAAATACAATATTGAATATTCTGTTATACTATTCATATAAAAAGATCAATTACAGAATTTTTTGAGCATTAGATAAAAGATGTCTAGTTTTTCTCTTCACATAGATATTCCAAATTATTCTGAAATCAAAATAGTAAAGGCATTAGTTATTCTTGGCCTATGCTGTTTTGACCTCTGATAGGACAAGTGGACTACTTTTACAAAACTACACTTTGATTGTCATATAATATGTTACTGCAAGTTTTCTCTGGAGTATGTATGACAACTATATGGTTGAGAACTTTGTTCAGTGCATCACAGTATGTCTCCTTTATGAAGACCATGGTTTACTAAGGAAAAAAATAGCTCTTCAATAACGAATCAACCTAACAAAAGAGGTGAAAGACTTATACAATGAAAACTACAGAACCCTAAAGAGAGAAATAGAAGAAGATCTTAGAAGATGGGAAAATATACCCTGTTCATGGATAGGCAGAACTAACATCATCAAAATGGCGATATTACCAAAAGTTCTCTATAGGTTTAATGCAATGCCAATCAAAATCCCA
>NW_025999905.1:2158384-2189655 GCF_001458135.2 Marmota marmota marmota | reverse complement strand
GGCGGGGAGGGGTGAGGTGGGGAGGGGGGAGGGTGGAGGATGGGAAAGGCAGCGGAGCACAACAGACACTAGGATGGCAATTTGTAAATCAATGGATGTGTAACTGATGTGATTCTGCAATCTGTGTATGGGGTGAAGGTGGGAGTTCATAACCCACTTGAATCAAAGTGTGGAATATGATATGTCAAGAAATTTGTAATGTTTTGAACAACCCACAATAAAAAATTAAAAAAAATAAAAAAAATAACCATAAATGATCTGTTTTCTCTCTTTGCTTCAGGTATTTGGACACCAAATTTATGGCACACCTCAGTAAGCGTGAAGTATGTAATATCTCAAATTTTAAAATAAACTTTAATTCCAGCTGACATTACTTCCCTTCTTTAATTTTCTTTTTGGACTGTATTCATTACCTACTTCAATGCTGGTCTTGTTTTTAATATTTTATGTCTGAGACTTCTTGAATAATTTTTGGAACAATGAAGGACATAAATAAACATTTATAAAATTTGTGACCCATATATGTAAAATCATAAATATTCAAAATCCAACTCAACATAATTCCTTTAGTATGACTTTTATCTTCTTACCCTTTATATAAAATCTCTATATTATACAAATTTAACATTACATATTACCACAATAAATAGCAAAATAGTTAAAAGATGTATGCATTTATCCCTAAGGAATATTTAGATGAATACATAACCAGAAAAAAGAATTACATTTGTAGAGATGGGCTGAATAAAAAAACTTCCATAATGTTCCTTTTTTGTCAACACTAGTAGGCATGCACAGTTTGCATGAGTCCCAGTTTCTATCTCAAACTACTTGAATGAACAAATTACAATAAAGCCTGAGAGTGATTTAGGGTCTTAGGTTTAGCTTCAAAGTGCTTGATAATTTTTTCGGATAAAAGTATTTTTAAAAGTATTATATTTAGTGCCAAGAAATCAAATTAAGTTAAAAAATTGCTAACCTTGCCAATTACCAGTAATATGAATGTAACCCTTTTGCATCAAGAGTGAAGAAATGAAATGAGCAAACACAGTCAGCTAAACACAGCCCTGATACAGAGTTCTCTGTGGCCAGGCTCTTTGAAATGAGAGACGCAAACAGCAATGAAGGAAAAGGCATCTGAGTAATTATGCAAAGTCTTCCAAGTGGCATTGCGCCCAGAAGACATTATTGTTTTGTCCAAAGGCACAAAAATCTATGGAGACCCATCTGACCTCAGCATTTCAGGGCAGAATGAGACTCTCCACAAGAAAGCCCTTTTGATAAGAAGAGGCTTATACAAATTTGTGATAACAACTAGAAATAGAAAAGATCAAGATATGAATATTGCAGGTGAATTCTAACACAGGTATAAGCTTAAAGCTTAAGAGTCTAAACACAGAGGTGCTACAGATACAGAGATTAAGAATTTCATGCTGTTTCTATATCAATTCAGATGCTGGATAAGACCAGACCAAGTGGGAATCAGGGAGAGGTAATTGCTGTTTTATATGTTTTGAGTCTCTTTTTGTGGTTTTGGGTAGTGGTCAGCAAACTACAGTCTATGGGTCACATAAGCCACCTTTTTATGGCAACTTCAGTGGTGGGTTCAAATGACATTTGCTTCTAGTCTGATGCTCTAGCCTGATGCTTCTAGCCTGATTGAATATATCATATATACCCAATTGAATATATCGTGTGACAGGATAAACTTTCTAAGCATCAGTTGGATTGTTTGTTTGTTTGTTTGTTTGTTTGTTTGTTTTCCCATCTTTTTCCTTGGTTATACATGTCTGACACAGCCTGTTACTATTATTTCTGTTTCTTATTTCTTAATTTCTCCCGAACATTTTTATCTCTATAGCTCCCTAGATTACATTCAAGGTAATTCACTATCATTTTTTGATTCCTTGAATTCTCTTTTCAGTGGTGTTCACATTAGAGTTTGGCTAGAATACTGGGTTCTTGTTTCAAATCTGTGGTTTTCATTTAATTTTTATATCACCTTTCTTTGTGTTAAGCTGTTCCCTTTATGAATATCATTTATTGCACTTATGAATATAATGATCAAATACTATAAAATAAGTTCTAGATTGTTTTTTAATTTTTATTTTCTATGAATCAGTTATTTACCCATTAGATGATTCAGCAGAAATCTTCCTAGGCTTGACTAAAGAATATTGATTTACAGGCTCATCTTAAGTAAGAATTTTTGTTATTGTTGTTGCCACGGTTGTAGTTTTTGTTGTTTTCTGCATACCCATCTTTGGCTGGGAGTTTTAGGCTTTTGCTTAGCTCATACTCTTGCTCCATGAAAAACTACCTCTAATATGGAAACCCATAGCAAGCTGAGGAATACTCATTCCCAGTCACAGTGGTAAAAACATGTAGGTAATAATATTATGACCACATGGCTTGATACCTTTTTCCTCTTTCTATAGGTATTCAACTTCATTATCAATCACAACTATTTTTCAGACTCACCTGAGAAACTGACTTCATGCCAAGAACCTAGCTCCAGCCCCTTTAGTTGCTCAAGATACACCAATACAATGTCCCTCCAGTGTCCCAGCTCCAGGCATAGCACAGCCTTGTTTGATGCCTTGTGTTATTCTTCTATTTCTGGTCTCCAGAATGTCTCTTCTCTTTTTGAGCATCGATATGTCTTTTTTGTTTCAAGTATCTATTTCTATTTTACTTTATTTTTAGTTTCTATTTCTATTTTATTTCAAGTTTCTATTACTGAATTGTTTTTGTTGAAAAAATAAAAAGGAATAGAGAAAATGGTGGAGGAACTTAAACCACACACTTTACCATGCCATTTTGAGAAGATGGAAGAAATGAACATTGAAATGAGAGAGATAATTAGACTGTGGAAAGTACTGGATCTGCAGTAGAGCACACATGTAGTACAGTAGTTAATTCAAGCTAAGGACTTTTATGATCAGTTAATGATATATCTTTATTTTACTTATAAATGGCAGTGTAGATTAAGGTTAATAAACTATTCACTTAATAAAGGAGATTCAATTGTTCTAAACTCATCATTATTCCTAGAAATGTCTACAGATTTTTAAATGATGGCAGCTTCAATGCTGGGTTCCAGTGACATTTGCTTCAAGCTTGGTGCCCTAATTATACAGACCATGTAATTGAATACGTCATGTGACAAGATACAATTATTTAACCTTTCTAGGCATCAATTTTCTCTCTAACTAAATGAAGATGTTTATAGCACAAGCTTAAACTCAGTAAGCCTGCTCATTCTCAGAGACATATCCCTGTGGAAAAAAATCTAAACAAAAAAGCCTTGAAAGACATAAAAATATTAGGCACAGCCCAGATACTTAAGAACTAAGAATTAATTTTTACTATGAAAGTATCACATTTTAATATTTAGTAACCTATCTGGTAAATCCATAAATTTGGCTAAGAAGTTAGCCAACTAACAGATTTCAACACTAAAAATAACTTAAGTGAAATAAGGCATGAAAAGGAAGTCAATTTCATTAGTTTTTATGGACATCAAATTTACCATCATGTGTTAGCTAACAGAAAGACTGAAGTGGAAAGACAGAGAATATCAAGTGCTGGTAAGGCTGTAGAATGTTTGCATTTGCTGGGGGAAATTTAATTATATAATCTTCAGGAGAAACAATTTCCCAATGTCTTCTAAACATTAGTGTAAGCAGATGCTTTCTTTTGTGACCCAGGTATCCATAAATTCTATTCCTTGGTTTACACCCAATAGAAATGTTTACATATATTTATCAAAAGACATGTACTATCCATTCATCTATTGAAGGGCATCTAGATTGGTTCCACAGTCTGGCATTTATACACAATGGAGTATTACTCTGCATTAAAAAATGACAAAATCATGGAATTTGCAGGGAAATGGATGGCATTAGAGCAGATTATGCTAAGTGAAGCTAGCCAATCCCTAAAAAACAAATGCCAAATGTCTTTTTTGATATAAGGAGAGTAACTAAGAACAGAGTAGGGAGGAAGAGCATGAGAAGGAGATTAACATTAAACAGGGACAAGAGGTGGGAGGGAAAGGGAGAGAGAAGGGAAATTGCATGGAAATGGAAGGAGACCCTCATGGTTATACAAAATTACATACAAGAGGAAGTGAGGGGAAAGGGAAAAAAAACAAGGGGGAGAAATGAATTACAGTAGATGGGGTAGAGAGAGAAGAAGGGAGGGGAGGGGAAGGGAGGGGGGATAGTAGAGGATAGGAAAAGCAGCAGAATACAACAGACACTAGTATGGCAATATGTAAATCAGTGGATGTGTAACCGATGTGATTCTGCAATCTGTATACGGGGTAAAAATGGGAGATCATAACCCACTTGAATCAAAGTGTGAAATATGATATGTCAAGAACTATGTAATGTTTTGAACAACCAACAATAAAAATTTTAAAAAAGACATGTACTAAAATAGTTACTAATGTAGTATTCATAATGGCTCCAAACTGGAAGCTATCCAAATGACCATCAACAGCAGAAGAGCTAAATAATCACAAGAGTCACATAGTGAAAACCAGATAGCAATGAAAATGTACAGTTTGTAACTAATCATAATAATGTGAGAAAACCTCATAAGTAAAATGGAGAAAGAAAAAAAATCACACCAAAAAATGGCTAGCTATAGATAGAATTCCACTTTATATCAAGTGCAAAAATGAATTGTCAGTGTTAGAAGACAGAATAGCACATTGAAAGGCTAGTGACTAGAAGGAGCACAAAACAGACTTCCCAGGGTGATACAATATTTCTTTTTCTAAGAATTGGCTACTTAGATGTGTTTACTTGGAGAAAATTCAAGATGTTTATTATTGTGGTATATTATAAAATAGGATATACAACAATGAAAAATATATAAATGTATCTATATAAATGTGTATATGCTAGAGCTTTACTAGCTTAGCGGATTTTAAACTCTACCCATAAAGCTCTAAAGATTCATGAAGGATACCTAAAGCCTAGTTCTTCCTTCTATTTAATTGTACACCTGATTTGCCCTTTTCCTCTCAAGAGACACTGTTTAGCCAGGCATGGTAGTACACACCTGTAATCCCAGTGACTCAGGAGACTGAGGCAGCAGGATCACAAGGTTAAGGCAAGCCACAGCTAATTAGCGAGACCCTTCTACAATTTGGCAAGATCCTATCTCAAAATTTAAAAAAATAAAAAAAAACTGGGGTTGTAGCTCAGTTGTAAAGTACCTCTGGGTTCAATACTTGGTACCAAAAATAAAATAAAGTAAAAGGATACTGTTTTTAACACTCACAGCTACATAATTTTACTTCCAGAGAACAATCAACTATTAACTATAAACTATACTTATATAACTAGAACTATTTGGACTTTCTTAATCAATAGAATAGGCTTGAAAAGAGATTACAAAATTACATCTACAGGTAACATTAAAATTGAATAGAACTTGACATCACTCAGATTCTTCACTTTATATCTTTCCAGTCCTGGATTATAAACCCAGTATCAACTTTCATTTACAGGTTTTGTCCTGCTAATACAAATAGAGAAGTAGAAGGAATCTTCTCATGATACTACCCATCAGCCCAATGCCACCCATCCCTTGATTAGAGCACACTGATTACTGGGGCTCTTACAATTATGCTGTTTGGCTTCCTAGTCATCCAGCTTAAACATTTAGCACTCTTCAATAGCAATTCAATATGTGCATTCAAAAGTTCATGTCAATTATCTTTTCCAGCAGCCAGTTAAGACCTTGCATTCTGATGGAAATTGCTAAGAGGAGCTTTACATCAATCGTTTCTTCTCAATGATGTGTCTTTGGTCTTAAAATTCATAGAAGCCCCCAAAGTCAATGTTCCTACTGAATCACTGAATTTGTCTCAAACTGCAATCAATTTGCCCACTATTCTGGAGCATTCTACTACTGTGCCCATTTATCCTACAAGCCTAGCTTAAAAATAGACAAATCATCAAAGACATTGTCTCCCCAAGAACTTCCCAGCAGTCGCCTTAAGGTTGCTATGTGTTTTCTGAAGTTAAGTGAGCACACTCAATGATTTATCCTAAGGGAATCCATATGACCTATATTGCAGATCTCAAGAGGAAGATGTGAAAACACCATGCATAAAACAACAAATCCACTAATGTACTGGTGAACTTAGCCTCTCTTAGCTAGGAATTCAGTTGGCTATATCTACTTTCTCTTTAAGTCCTTTTAATTTCAAACCAAGAAACAAGATGGCCCCAGATTCTTCAAATCTGGGTTTAGGCTATCTTTTACATTTAGACTTTAGGTGGTCCTTCAAATATATAGAAACTGACCATTGATCATCCAATTCAATATCTGCCTGATTTTAGATGTTGGACAAATCTTCAGTCCCGCTCTTACAGAGTCCTGGTCTGTACAAAAAAGTCTGTCTCAAAAAATCTTGCTCATGGTAAGAAGTCATGCTCCCATGATCCATTCCTATAATCACTGCAGACATAAACAATTGATTGACACTCTCAAAGGACTTTAGTGTGTCTTCACAATATATCCCCACAAAACAATCTAAGTAGCTGCTACTAAGTGGATAGAGTTTTCAAGAAAGATAAAATGTGTTAACTTATAACCTACTTTAATTCAAATGAAGAGTCAAAAGTTTGTTTTATACAAAAATTAATTAACTAATGTAAGTACTTACATACATACTCCTTTTGTCTTCTAACCTTCCATGTTTCTAATTCTTTACATGGCCTCAGCTCTTATCACATACATTTCCATTCAGTTCCATTTTACTAATTTATAATTTATGCTTCTTTGGCATTCAGTCATATTTTGTGGGGCTATGAAGGATTCATTTTCTGGGAATTAAGAGATCAAGTCTTCCTAATCAATACTTTTCTGTGGACTTCTGACTGTACCGGCATCTGGCAAGAATCTGTTCTACCTGGTATTTTATCATTATACTTCCTGAAATTTTCTTTAACTTTCTGGATCACTGCCATGTCTCTCTATCCACTGATTCCTGTTTATACAGATGTGAGAAATTATTTTTTCTTTATAGACAAATTTAATAAAAGAAACAGAATATCCACTAAAATTTACACTTCCCTGCAATTTTCAAATTTGTAATTACTCATATCTCTTGTGTTCACTTTTCTTTCACAGGGGAACTTAATGAAAATTATTCTAAAATTATTTTTCATTTTTATGTGTATTGTTATGATTTGGATATGTGGTATCCCTCCAAATCTCCTGTTGGAATGTTCAGAGGTGAAATGAGTACATTATGAGAGCTGTGCCCTAATTGGTCCATCCTAGGTTGAATGGATTAACTGGGTAGTAACTATAGGCTGGTGTGACAATACTGGGAGGAGATGGGTCACTGGGGCCATGCCTGGAAGGGTTCATCTTCTGTGGACACTTCCCCTCTTTCTCTCTTCTAAGTCACCATGAGATGAGCAGATTCTCTCTACCACACCCTTCTAACACAGTGTTCTGCTTCACCTTGGGCCCAGAGCCATAGAATCAGGTTTACCCATCATTGAGTAAGCCTTTGAAACTGTAATCCAAAATAAACTTTCCCTCCTCTAAATTGTTCTGCTTGGGTACTTTTGGTCATAGTGATGCAAAGCTAACACATCTATATACTTAATTATTAATACAATCTTACTAGCCATAAATATTTTACTTCTACTAATTTCCTTCTCAGCAAAATTATCTCATCATCACTGGTTTAAGTATTCAGAAAGTGGCTCCTGAACTAAGTAACTACTTGAGGGAAATTTCAAATTTCATCCTAGAAAAAATAAATAATTTTCTTTGGTTAAAAAAAAAGCAAAACCATGATGTGTTTAAATAGAGATTCTTCCCTAAAAAGCAAAACATGAAACTGAATACCAGTGAGAACTTCATTATTTTAATATTAGTTTCTACCTGTCATAAGAAACCACACTATTCCTTTTGGATTTATGCTCTGCCTCTTGGGTCTCAGTAGGGAACAGTAATACATGAACAGGAACGGAGTTCCATTTATTTTTCTCTCACTACCTAATAGGCTGAGATGGGTCAGAGGGAAATGAAGGTCCATAAAAGTGCCATAACCACAAGCACAGTTCACATACTGCAGTGTTCAGGAACTCTCAGGGTGGAATGGGTTCTGGAAAGATCTTTGGTTTCTCCTGCCTGCAAACCAGTGCTTGAAGTGCAAATTAAATCCTAACTTCCAATACAGAGCCTGTCACTCAAAAGACACTGCTGGTAGCCGTTTGGTGGCTGAACTAATCTCATGCCAAGATAGAAGAATAAATTTCAAAGTAATTTGTGAAGTAAAATGTGAAATATAACTTTGAGGGACTCAGAATGATGTCCTTTATTAATTTGCCATATGGACTCAGAATGTGCAGTAAAATTCTGCAATACCTTTCTCTACAATGAGTTTTGCCTTTGCAGGCCCAGAATAATTTTCAAATGCAAAGTCAGTGATAAAACTAATGTACATATATTTTGCAGTTTGGGGCATCACAGATAGGTTTTCCAATTATTTTTTAGTTTCAATTAGATTGGTAAATTTCCCTGTAGCTCATCTAAGTCTAATCATATAATTATATTCCATTTAAGTGAAAATGAGCAGCTGAAAATGTTTGCATAAAAAAAGCTTCAGATGATGAAAGTTTTCTCAAATTCTCTTTCTTAATATTCCAAACAAGAATTTCAGTGTCATTATTCACTGGATCATAGATCTTAGAGCAAAGACTATACAAAATGTTGAGCTGGGATAAGCAAAATGCAATGAAAAATAGAATTTAACTTACAGAATAGAGCTTAGTGGTGAGAAAACTAAACTTTAGGGTTCAATTTCTAGCCCAAAGCATTGCTAAGTTTCAGTGTCTGTGAAATATAAATAGTAATGATACTTACCCCTTGATTGTGGCTAACGGGCACATGTTCTCCATGCAACATCTTTCTACTGGGCCTTCTTCTTCTAGGGGCAACAAAATATGAAAAAAAAATTTCCATGTTTTCTTACAGCTGTAGTTTTATATTCTAGTATATTCTACCAATTATTTGTATTTCTACACATTTGCACTTTCATATTCATTTGTACTTCTGCAGTAAATATAAGGCAAAGATAACCTTCTTTCTGATTTTGGCTATGGAAAAAAAGGGCAAAGAGATGTTGATGTTGTATTTTTCTGTAGTAATATTCCAGAACATATCCCAGTTTATGAAGGTCAACAAGTCTTTATGGGAGAGCTGTTCCAGACTAGGCATTCTGGTACCCAAACCATCAACTTCATGTGCATTCATGGGGAAGATACAGTATTGGTAGCTTCTTGGCCTGTGGATCGCAGCTGTGATCATACCACCTCACAGTCCCTAGACTTGCACTTTCCGTAGGGGTGTGTTATTTTGGCCCAAGTGGGGCAGTCTTATCATGTTGGTGGGGTCATTCTCGTAAGTTCATTCTAGACCCTGTTTTAAAAGCCTATCAAATGATTTTATACACTCCTAATTCCCCAGGTGGTATCTCTTTTTTTATGACTGAGGTAATATTTACATACAGTGAAACACATATATCTTAAGTAAAAAATTTGATGAATTTGGCAAACTCATCAATGTATTCACCACAGACTCCTCAAAGTTTAAAATGTTTCTATTTCCATAGAAATTTCTGTTGTGGTCCTTTGCAGGCAATCTCCACCTGCCCCTGCTTTCAATTGTCACAACTAGTTTTTCCTCTCTTGGACATTGTAGAATCGGATTACATGGCATGTAATTTTTTGCTTCTGGCTAATTTTGATCAAAATAATGGTTTTGATATACACCCATGTTGTGACTATAAAGATAATTTTTTATTGCTTGTAGAGTATTCCATTGTTTAGATATATCAAAATTGGTTTATCTATCCCCTTGTTAACTTTTGAGTTTTTTTCCAATTTGGAGCTATTTTTAATAAAACAGTTGGGAACATTCTTGAAAAAACTTTTCTGCAGAATATTTTTCCCCCTTAGACAAATGCCTAGCAGGAAAATTTGTGTGTCAAAGGTGATGGTTACATTTAACTTTATAATGAACTGCAAGCTTTCTAAAGACTGATTTCACACCTTACAATCCTACCAAAAATGTTTGAGAGTTCCAGTTATTCCACAATCTCATAAATCTTTTTGAATTTTGTTATTCTAATGGACATAAAATAGTATGTACTTTTGGTTGTGACTTTCACTTAGTAGGTTTCTTTAAATTTGTTATTTTGTTTGAGTGTATTACATAAGCTTATCCATTCTCCTATCAATGGACTTTAATTTGTTTCAAGCCTTAACATATTATACATAAAACTGCCATGAGCTTCCTTGTACAATTCTTTTGCAGTTATATATCATTTCTCTTGGGTCAATACCCTAAGAGTAAAACTGAACAGTCATTTGATAGATAAATTTAAATATATATTATATATTTAGGTTATATTATAAGAAATGGCTGTACAAGTTTCCAAACCAGTTGAAAGAATTTGCACTTTCACCACCAGTGTTAGAGAGATCTATTTCTTCAAGTAGAGGGAAACATTTAATGTTGTCAGTCTTCACTTTTATTCATTCTTGTGTTGTGAACTAGCATATATCAGCATGGTTTTGAATTACATTTTCATTTGCCTATTGGCTTCTCCTAAGGTATTTTTATGAAACAACTATTAAGGTAGACATTTGTAAAATGAGTTGTTAGCCTTTATATTATTGATTTTGTAGATCTTTGTGTATTCTGACTCACAAGTCTATCTTAGATATATGTGCTGAAAATGTACTTTCCTATAGTTTTCTATTGAACTTATGATGTTGTTTGAAGAAGTTATAATATTTAAAGAAGTCCACTTTATTAATATTTTTCTTTCATAGTAAGTCTGCATTTTGATCAAGTAAACATTCCCTGTCCTAGAATCTTAAAAGTATTCTCTATGTAGTTTTAAAATGCTTAACAGTTTTTGTATTTTATTTTGTCTATGACTAATCTCAAATTGATTTTTGGACAGTATGAGATTGTTGTCAGGAACTAATTTTCTCACACATTCATATAATTTCAGTACCTTTTTTTAATATTTCTCAATGAATTGGCTGGTGGCTTGTTGAAAATCAGCTGCTTGTTTGTAAGGGGGTTGATTTCTGGACTTTCTGTTTGATCTATTTCTCTCTCCACTGTATTCACACCACACTGGTTTGATTACTATAGCTTTACAGTAAATGTTGAAATTAGGTAGTGGAGATCCTCCAAGTTTATTATTTGTCAACAATGTTGTGGCTACTCTTTGTTGTTTGCTATTTTTCTTTTATTGTTTGAGGAATAAAATTTTAGAAATAGTTTATCTATTCAAAAGAACCCACTTGAATTTTGTGTGGATTACCTTGACTCTCCAGACTAACTTAGAGTTTTTAATTATACTTATAAATTCATGTTACATTTCCATCTGGCCCCATTCTTCATCCTAAATAACTTATTTTAGCAGTTCTTGTAGTGTAAATCTATTACAAATTCTCTCAAAATTTAAGGTCTTAAATATCTTTATTCACTTTCATTACAAAAGATATTTCACCTGAAGAAAGAATTCTAGCATAGTACACTTTTTTCTTTTATGCTGAGTCGGCGATGTTTTGTTCCATTGCCAACTATATGTCTTTTTGCATCTACCTTGAAACCTACTCATACATTGACTGCACATATGGAAGTTGGTGGCTTCTATTTGTTCTGTTTTTTCACTTCACTTCTTAGAAATATAGGTTGAAGTCCTTCATCAATTTTAGAAAGTTCTCATGTAACAGCTTTTTAAATATCTCCTTTGATCCATCCTTTCTCTCTCTTTTCTCTTTATCTCCTGCTGGGAGTTTATTTTACACCTGGGGTTATCAGCCAGAGGCATTTTTGCTCCCCAAGAAAGATTCATAATGTTTAGACATGTTTTTAGTGGTCAAGACTAAAATTGGGGTTGCTACTGGTATTTAGTGGGTAGGGCCTAGCGATGCTAATAAACATTTAACAGTAAGCAAGACATCTCACAATGAATAATTATTTAATGCAAAATGTCAATAGTGCTGAGGTTTATAAGCATATGGTTTTAGGCCATATAATATTTTTTTCATAGGTTTCAACAGACATTTTGGTTTATTCTTATTTCACTCTCTCCTGTATTTCAATTTTCATATTTTCTACTGAAGTATTCTCTCTGTTGTTAAGCCCATCCACAATTCTTTATTTTTTATATTATATTTTTCATTTCCAGTATTTTTTATAACATCCATGTCATTGTTAAAATTCACCATCTTTTTTTTTCTCATATTCTTTTGCACTAGAAATTACATTTTAATCGAGGTTATTTTTAAAGTATTTTTGTGACAATTCCAATATTTGGACCACATCTAGGTGAACATCTCTTAATTGATTCATTATTTTATATTTGATTACAGGTCACATTTTCTTGCTTCTTGATATGTCTGTATTTTTTTATTGTATGCTGACATATTATATAACACAACAATAGAAAGTGAGATAATTATTTGTCCCCAGAAATTAGCAGACCTCTTTTTCCAGAATATGGAATCAACTGATGTATAGTCAGGCTGAGTTTTGGTTTGTGATAAATTTAGTTTGGTTGAGTTCACCATTAATTTAAGTACTTGGAGGATAAAATGATTTGATTTTCTTCATTAAGACTGCTGATATGAAGCCTGTCAGGATTCTGGATTAACATGTGTGTACTTCTCAAGTAAATTGTTAGCTTTTGGGAAAGAATTTTCAGTATTCCCCCTGATTTGCAGCCTGACTCCAAGGTCATTGGGTTGCTGAAAACAGTGTTGGCTTCCCAGCACCACCTCCTGCTGTTTGGATTTGGGAGTTTTGCTATGTGGTAAGCATTCTTTGTTCAGTTGTCAGGTGTAATTTTATCTCTCAGCCTTGCTGCGCAGCACAACATTAAGTAGAGGTAATAAGAGTGAATATACAAAGAATTCAAAAAAACTTAGCACCACATAAACATTAATAAATGGGCCAAGAAACTAAACAAACACTTCTCAAAAGACGAACTACAGTCAATAAATACATGAAAAAAAGTTCAAAATCTCTAGCAATTAGAAATAGGCAAATTAAAACTACACTGAGATTTCATCTCACTCCAGTCAGAATAGCAACTATCAAGAATACAAGTAACAATAAATGTTGTTGATGTGGGGGAAAGGGTACATTTATATATTGCTGGTGGAACTGTAAATTGGTGCAACCACTCTGGAGAGCATTATAGAGACTCCTGAAAAAACCTAGAAAAGGAACCACCATTTGACCCAATTATACCACTTCTTGGTATATATCAAAAGGACATAAAACAGCATACTACAGTGATGCAACCACATCAGTGTTTATTGCAGCTCAATTCACAATAGTTAAGTTATGAATTCTACCTATATGCCCTTAAACAGATGGATGGATAAAGAAAATGTGGTATGTTTACATGATGAACTATTACTCAGACATAAAGAGAACCTTATAATATTTCCAGTAAATTGATGAATCTGGAGATTATCATGCTAAGTGAAATAAGCTACCCCCCCCCAAAAAAGCAAAGGTCAAATGTTTCCTCCAATATGTGGGATGCTAACCTACAACAAGGCGGTGGGGAAGACAAGTTCAATGGATTAGATAAAAAGAAATGAAAGGAAAAGAGGGGGGATAGGAATAAGAAAGATGGTGGAATAAATCTGACATAACTTTCCTATATATACATATATGAATATACCATAGTGAATCTCCACATCATGTACATCCACAAGACTAGGATGTTAATTAGAATAAGATATATTCCATGTTTGTATAAATAAGTCAAAATTGACCCTATTGTCATATGTAACTAAAAAGAACAAATAAAAACAGTGTGTATACCTTTTCTCAATCTTAGGGAGAAAATGCTCATTCTTTTATTGCTATGATTCCACTGCAAGTTTGTTTCTGATAGCCATTTATCAGAATGAAAAAGTTTTCTTCTACCCCTAATTTGCTGTGCTATGTAGTCATAAAGAAGTGTTAACCTTCATTGTCTGAATTTTTAAAAAATGATTGTTTTATTCTATTAGTAAAGAAAATTAGATTGATTTCTGAATTTTGAAAATTAGATTGATTTTTATATTTGAATCACATACAGAAAATATCACATTTCCATATAAAACTCTGTAAGTTTTAATACACATATAGATTTTTATAATCACAACAGAGATAGGAGACAGAAAAATTCCTGCACCCCAAAGGATTATCACAGATTCCATCTGTATTAACCTCCTCCCAGTCCAAATTGTAGCAATCTTTGACCTTTCTGTTTTTAAATACTATCAGTTTTCCAAAGTGTTAAATACATTAATTGATACTATAAGTTTTTCATATTGGTAAAGGTCATTAGTTTACCTAATAAATTTGTGACTCACCATGCTGTTGTACATATTGAGTTTGTACTGTTTTATTACTTAGAAGCATTCCATTATATTGATTAATTTGTTAATGATAAGCTGGTCTTCAATTCTTGAGATAAAGCCTGCTTAGTCATGTGATCATTAGCTATCTTTTGTTATTTATTGCTAGACTTACTTGATATGTTTTGTTAACAAATGTCATGTCTGTATTTCTCTAGAACTTTATTTTCTTACAATGGCACTGTTAGGTTTGGATATCACGGATACCCTGAAACATAAAACAACTGGAGAAATCATCTTTTCTCCTCTATTTCCTGAAAGAATTTGTACAATCCTGTTATTGTTTATTTAAGTGTACTCATTATATATTGGAATATTTGCATTATACTTATTAAATATTTGTTTCAGTGCACTAGGAGACCAGAATTATTTGTAAGGAAGTTTTAAATCTCAAAATTAATTATTGTAATTGTATTTTTTACATTAATTAGTTTTAGTATGTATGATTTTCAAACATTTGTACTTTTTGCAAAAGGGATCAAATTTATAATTGTTGATGTTTTTTCTGAAACTGGTAATTTGTGTTATCTTTGTAGCTTGGTTAAGTCCTCTTAAAGATTATTGACCATATTAATCTTTGCAAAGAACCAACTTTGACTTCTTTAATTTTCTCTATTGTTCATTTCCTATTATATATTGACTTTATCAATTATAATTAATTTTTCCTTATTTGGGCTTTTAAATGCTTAAATAATTGAATTAAATGTTTTCTTTTATAACTTAAGTATTCAAATATCTTAGGAAGTATCCTGTAACTGTAGATCACAAATGTTGATATGTTAAATTTTTGTTAAAATTTACTTCTCAATATTTTCTCTTTTTTCTTTGATACTAATACTAGCACATGAATTTTTCAGAATTGTGTCATTTTCTCTAAAATATTATGGGATTTGTGCATATCTTATTTTTACCAGTTTATAATTTATTGTTGTAAGCCAACATACTTAAATGATTTCAGTGTATTTAAAATTATTTAGATTTATTTAATGGCCAATGAAATAGCCCATAAATGGCATTGGCCTATGTGGTAAGCATCCTTTGTTCAGTTGTCAGGTGTAATTTTATCTAAATGTCAAGTCAAGTTGGCTGATATTGTTTTTCATATCTTTCATATACCTGGTGTATCTTTCATATGTGTATGTTTCTATTTGTTCTATAAATTACTAAAAGAGAAGTGTTAAAATTTCCGAACATTATTATGATCCTTCTATTTCTCCCCTTGGTTCTGCCAATTTTTGTTTCATGGTTTTTGAAGCCTACAATTAAGTACAAGTGCATTTTGTTTTCCTGATAAAATAATGCTTTTATTATTATTATAAAATACTTCTTTATCCCTAGCAATGCTCTTTGTTTTGAAGCCTATTCAAGTCTGACAGGAATATAGATGTTTCAGCTGTATTACATTTATTCTTAGCATAATATGTAATTTGCCATCCTATTACCCAACCTTCTTTATATTTAATATACCACTAGTGTAGACAGTTCATAATTTGACCATGCTTTTACTATTTGTGCTGACAATCTCTGACTTCTATTTACAGTGTTCCTTTATTTGCATTGAAAATAAACATGATGTGGTTGGGCTTATGTCAAACATTTTGTTGTCTGTTTCCTGTTTATGACATGCTGTTTGCTCTTCTTTCCCTTCCCTTTTCAAGGTTACTCATATTATGTCACTATTCTGCTTATTTCTTCTACTTGATTTTTAGAAGGGTAGACATTAATATTTACTAAGAAAAGGCAAATCCAAATATGAAATGAGAAATGTAACAGTCCTGTACTATGGCATCTAAATAAGGGGCATCAATATGAATGAATGATTAAAAAATATACTTCTACCCAGGCATAGTAGCCCACACCTGTAATCCAAATGACTGGTGAGGCAGGAGGATTGCAAGTTCAAAGTCAGCCTCAGCAATTTCATGAGAGAATCAGCAACTTAGAGATGTTATGTCCAAATATAAAATAAAAATGATTGGGGATATAACTCAGGAGTAAAGCACCCGTTGGTTTAATCCCCAGTCAATATATATTTCCAAACTCTTCCATGAAAGGCTTAAAAGAAATGTCACCCAAAACAATGAGTATATATCATCTAATGCCTAGATTCTGGTTTTTAAATGTCACTTCTAACTAAAAAGCAGCAGCTTGGCACTGGGAAAATAAAAAGTGAACATGAAGCAATTCATTATTTCAGGAAGTAAAGATGCAAGACTCTAAAAGGACATATTGGAAGGACACAGAAGATGACTTCAAATGACCCTACTGAGGACAGGATAAATTAGACATTAATTTTTTTTTAAAACAAACTGACTAAAAAAGAATGAGTCCTTATTTCGACAGAGAAACTTTTATAAAAAGTGAGAGGCTGGGAGGGAGGGAGGAAGCTTCCTTATAGAATTAAGGAAATGGAAAAAAAATTCACCTTTTTGCAAAAACACGATAAATAAATTTAATAAACAAATGGCAAAATCAGACTTTAAAAAAATTAGTATTTGATGATTTCTATATTGCTATCTTGTTAACTGATAGACATGGAAGGAAAAAACATCAGTAAAGATAGAAAAAAATCTGAACAACTCTATCAACAAACCTAACTTAGTGAAAATTAAAACTGAACAAAAAACATGAATTTCAAGTGCTCATGGAATATTCCCAGAGACCATATGTTCATCCAGGAAATATGTCTTCACAATTATCAAATAACACAAGTAGATCCATGAGCAATAAAATGTCCAGAAAATTCTCCAAATTTCCATATCAAATAAACACTTCTAAATATCACATGGATGAAAAAACAATTTATAGCATAAATTAGAAAATATACTTAATAATAATGAAATATAACATCTAAATTTCATGTAGTACAGGAAAAGTGGTGATAGAAGGAAGTATATAAAGGCCTATATTAGAAAATAAAGATATAAAAATGAGTAAATAAAAGGCCACTTTAAATAAAGCTGCGGAGGTGGGGGGTAAACAAATTAAGGCCAAAGAATGTAAAGGGGAAAAATACAAAATATAACAGAAATAAATTTGAAATACATATGAAATATTTCTATATAGTTATCAGGTAAAATACAAAAATAAAATATAATGAAAAGTTTATTCTAGGGGCAAGACTTGGTCAATCAAAAAAAAATCTCACAAATTACTATTATCAGGAAAATAAAGTGGGATATCTATGGAGAACCCATAGATATTGAAAAGATATTGTGGAGATATGGGCAGAATTCTTGGGGAAAATGATTAGTTAAAACTGAGATAAGAAAAAGGATTCTTCATATATTGGCTAAAGAAATTCATACTTTTTTGTTAAAAGCTTTCCCAAGGATCAATTCCAAGCCACATATTTTGCTGGTGAATTATATTAAATATGTAAGGAAGAAATAATACCAGTCTTAGATATAGTCATGGAGGAAACTAAAATCAGAAAGACCTGAGATATCTAATTTTAAAAACCTAATAAAATCTTGAAACCAAAACCTGTCAGATACTACCAAAAAAAGAAAATCAGAAAAATAGAATAGAAGTTAGAATTCTTAACAAAGTAATATTAATTTGGACTCAGAGATTTAATTTTCATGATCATGTTGATTTATCCCAAAAATATAATGCTGGTTTAATATTTGAAAATAAAGCAACATAATTCCCCATATTCTTGGAATTATTTGGGGAATTCCCAGGCAATCCCTCTATCTCAAATTTACTTTCAATTTACTTCCAATTCCAAAATACTTTTTGTCATATAAAGTAACATATTCACAGATTCTGAGAATTAGGACAGGGATATCTTTCCACATGGGGGCATTATTGTGCCCACCACAGGAGGCAAAAGTATGAGTTTTCATTTTTGAGATTAGATTGCAAAGAAACGCCATTGTCCATTTAGTGTTCCACTCCTGTTACACTGTGGCTTTCCTTAAGGGAAGCCATCTGCCATGTAGCGATGGGTCCTGGGAAAAGACTCATGTCAAACAACTGATGTCTCCACCCAATATGAAGAAAGAACCTGAGATCAATCAATAGTCATGTGAATAAGCTTGTAAGTGTACTGCCTGTTCCATTCGCCCTGAGGTGATTGTGGCCCTGGACAATGCTCAGACTGCAGCTTTGTGAAAGATGCAGAGCCAGAGATACCCAGCTAAGCTTCACATGGATCCTATATGACAGAAAATATGAGATAAAGGTTTGTTGTTTTAAGGGTATAAATTTGGGGATAATTGGTTATGCAACAATAAGTAACCAATACAAAGTCAATATATTGTTATTTATTTCTATATTCCAAAGTAAATAATTGGAAACACAATTTTAAAAATTCACTTTACTATAGTTTGAAGAATGTTTACACATAAATATAAAAAATCTGTTTAAGAATTCTCACTAATTTTGACATAAATCTTGATTCCCTAAAAAAAAAAAAAAAAACAAACAAACAAGAAGAAAAAGAATTCTCACTAAAACCCATTTAAGCATCACATAAAAAACCCACAGTGACACAGACAGACAAATTAGGTGACAAGAGAGGATGTAGGATCATTCAGTGGCATTTGTTGAAGATGATAAGGACATGCTTTGATATACATCAGAAACATGTTAGATCTAGTTCACATTTTTGGAAAATTTTATATAATTTTTAAAATTTTAAAAAGGCTGGAAAATGCAAAGGACTCCTGAATTTTCTTTACCCAGAACTGACAATTGTTTGTATTTTATCACATTCACTTTATTATTCTCATTGTTTCATCCACAGAATATAAGCTCCATGAGGACAAGAGATTTGCTGCCTTGTTTATTTTGTTTGTTTTGTTTCTGCAGGTCTATCCCACCTTCTAGAAAGTGCTGGTCATATAATAGACTGTTAATAAGACCTGTTGAATTAAACAGTTCTTGACTCTGTGAAAGAAGAGGCTGACTGAGAGGAGAGCTATAAATGTGTATGGGAAATAAAGTTGTCAGGTTGAGTCTCATTCAAATAAGCTCTATTTTAACAAGTCAGCAAGGCCCATCAGTACTTTTCGAAGGTCCTCAACTTCAGCATTAGTTTGGGATCTAAAGCTTTACATTTTTACATTGTGTATTAGCAAACAGGTGCATACAGAGAGGAGAGGATGTTCCCCCTCCTCCTCTTCCAAAGGCATTCTTATGTGAGCATGTGCAAAGAATTCTGTACCACAATATAGAAAATCATTCCCATCTTACTATGCCTCATGACCAGTTAAGATCACCTGAGCAGCTCTAAATATGAAAACCTTACCTAGTATATTTTCTCAAAAATGTATTTTCTAAAATATTCACATATATCTTCTATATCACTTTATAATTCTCTAAAGTATATATTTTATATAGAAGGGAAATCTTCAATGAGATGATGAATTCAAGTTCCGTGACAGCATGAATTTTGTCCATGTGCCTTCATTAATGTAGCTCCGAGTCCAAACCAGTGCCCAGCACATAGTTAGAATTTTAACAAATACTTGGAAATAAATGAAATAATTGTTCAATGTAAATTTGGAACTAAGATTTGTCATGGTTATCTGTCTTTAGATTTAATACCTTTTCACTATCTCAAATAGAGTTTCCACAAGATCCAGCAACTGCTCTATTTCCTAGAACCATTTAATTGAAAATATTAAGCTCTGCATCTCTATCTATACAGGATGAAAGCTTTACCCATGGACTTTTCACCTCTTACTAGTTACAGAAATACCTGCTCAAAGCTACTAATAAGATCATTAAAACAGAGTAGCATAACCTATTACCATAATTTAGTTTGTTAACCCTGGAAGCTTCTCATCTCTGTCAGCCATATTATTAGTGATAGCAGTTTCTGTCCTTAATGTCAGACAGTTCTCTTCTAATTAGCTGTAATTCTATTTTCTCCTTCATTCATTTGTTCACAGAGCTTATACTTATTTTTCAAAGATTCTGAGTTTGACAATAAGTGAGAGACTGTGGGGGGAAAAGTTGTGATTACAGCTTACTATGCTTAGGAAAATAACTACAAATAATTAAATTTTTAATTTTGATCAGTGCTATATGAGAATGTTAGGATATAGTGATATTCTTATAGGGAAGTGAAAATAACTCAAATGAATTACAGGTTGAACAGGATAAAAAGAATGTGCATACCACTCAGGATGTCTGCCAAAATTTACAGAATCATAGCTAAATGAAAGTGGTCACACAGAGTAAGAATAGTTGCAAGAAAGTTGCTTGACACCTGCCCTATTTCTTGCTCCCTTCACTGAAGTCCTTCATGCATGCAGGTGACAATCATTAAAACTGAATATAAATATTCTGGTCCTGTTACTTTAAAATGTTACTTCTAGGAAAAATTTGTAATTCACTTTATGCTCTTCTCCCTGCCATGATGATGGCGCCTCTGTGAGCCTAAGCCCATAATTGTAGCAGAATATAGCAGAGACTAAAGCTAATTCACAAGCAAGAAATAAACTTTTTTTTTGTTGTTTCAAGTCAATGAAACCTTGGGAATGCTTGTTAGTGCAACATAAACTGGACTATTCTAACCTGTGTAGGTCAGGAAACTACATATGTCCTCGGGTTACTGCTTGAACCAAGATTAACATTTTACCATAATACTTTAACAAAAAGAGGTGACATAATTATTTAGATTTACATCAGCAAACTGCTTTATCCTTCCAGAGGAAGTAGACATTTAGCAGTGAGGTGATCCCGAACCATGTTTGACTCAAATTATCCAGCACCCCTTAGAGCTTATTTCCACGCAGAAGCTTAATGTGGTGTGTTCTGGTCCACGGCAATGACAGAGAAGGTCATGAAGGCTCCTAAAAAAGTGAATATGATTCTAATGTTTTAAATAATTCACTTGATTTACCATAAAAAGCACAATTTTCCTTTATGTCAATACACAAGCCCATATAGAGTAAGAGTTTAATAAATATTTCCTCCTATAATCTGTGATTTTCCTAAATTAACTCATAGAAAATAATAATTAAGATGAAACCTAAGTATATGTTAGGATTGTTACATAACAGGTTTTCCAAAGTGCTAAAAGCATAAGTAATGAAATAGTAGATGTTGGTCAATGGACTTAAGTAATTAACTACATCAATAATTAAATGTCCCTAGTGAGGTGAAACTAATGACTAAATTTCAAGATCCAATATATCACAATGAAGTATAATTCTTGCTTATGTGGTGCTAGCCTGGTATCAGTGACATAATTTAACTTTCTAATGACCTTTTCATTCAGATTTGATTAATTCCACATCAAGGCATTAGCTCATGCAGTGAGCCCTAATGCCATGGTAGATATTATAATTACCTAGCAGAATCAAGACCTAGAAGCACTCAGAATTACAATAGAAAATGTCATCATCTAGAAGTGCTTTGGCATTGGGAGACAGATGTAGGGCGAAATTATCTATTATCCATGTAGCAATATAATATCTAGGTATCAGGGGGTATAAAATGTGTGTATAATCTCCAACAATTTCAAATTACCCAAAGTTATTAACAGCAATACTCCAACACAAACAACTTGATTGCTTTTCAAAAAATAAATCTGTTTTCTTTCTTTTCATTTATGCATTGGTTTCTAGCTGTTGGCTGCCTCCCCAGTATCTACTGGTCATATGCTATCTCCAGGGATGCTTTGGGCTGATAAAAACTCAGGCATGCAAAGTTGCCAAACACTTTAAGAAGCCCTCAATCTATTATTGGAAAAATTAACAGTGCTTAAACAAAAAGGTGTTAGAGATTTGCGAAGAAGCCCAGAGCAGTAAAGTATTTCCAAGGGAAAATAAAATGCACATTCTATTTTTCAGGTGGTATATGGGAAAAGTTTATTTTCAAGGAGGTTGAGCCAGACTCAGAATAGAAAAGTTCTTTAAACAAAATCCTGTCTAAATTTTTAACTTATCAGTAAATAATTGTATATGACTTTAGCATTGTAGAGTTTCCTAATTATTTTCACAACTGATCCTCTAACAGTTCAGAGGAGGAACTGCATAGATCTTTTGGATCTCCTTTTAGAGGAGAGGCCAGAATGAATTATTTGACTTAACCAAGTCCACTGACTAGTAAATACCAATGTCAGTATATTGCCAATTAAAAACCCAACCTTTCTTCAGTCACTCTATCTGAGGCTCCATCCCAACCAAATTCTGAGCCAGCTGTGGGTCATTGGTACCATTACCAAACTCTTTGGGGCCTCATTTTCCAGACCTACTTCTTGGAGTTCTTATAGGATTAAATAATATAATAAAAAGAGAACATTTTTCATTTTCTTGACCTCCAAATCAACAGCATTTATGTATTTGCTCAGAAGTCCATGCCTTGCAATCCCACAATAAAAAAAAAAGAAGTTTGTTCCAGCCTCAGGAAAATGAGAAGGTTCCTCTGTTCTTGTGTGCCCTCATTCTCTAGCCCCAAGTATATCAGCCTTGAGAAGTTCTTATAATCTTGTTTAAAATATGCTTCTTTGCCTGGCTTTCTTAGTTTCCCTTCTTGGTCCTCCACGGTCTACCTGTTTTGTTAGGGTTGAGTTTCTTTCTTCAGGAATTAGTTATGGCATATTTTGAGAAACCCATTTGTTGATAATGTGGTTTTGACATTTCATTACATGAAAACATGTAAAATTGGAACTCTTTGTATTGCCAAGTAAGGTTCCTAATTTACCTCCTGTCTCTCATTCAACCACTGATAAGAGGTTCAAGACAAGGTTAAAGAGCACAGTGAAGGAGAGTGGCACCCCAGGATACTATTCAAAGGCGCCCATTGGCCACAACATTGGGTAATTCTCCTGGCTATGTTGCCAGAAAAGCTTTCTCAAGATATCCTGTTGTTTTGCTTTTTATGACTAGGTTTTCTTAGCAATCAGAGCTATACTTTATCCCCAAATGTCCAATGCCAGTATTTTAAAATTTCTTAAACAATATTATTATCATTACTGCTCCTCTTTATGCTATTCATTTTCAACTGCTACTGATACACATTTAAGGAGAGATTAAAATATAATTCAGTATAATCTGCCTCCCAATTCTTATGTGTCTACTACTGGATTCGGTTTTATATCATAAAATAATCTCTTGGTTTGGTGTCCTTGCCAACTCTTCTGTAGTTTCATGGCTACAGGTTTTTCACAATCTCTGGAATCATCTAGAAAATGGATATAAATAATACATCCCTGCTTAACTAATCAAATGATTAAAAGGATCAATTTTTAATGTTCAAAACTGTTTTGTACATGGAAAAACACCATGCAAATGAAACACACTATTGTATTTTTATCTGTAATTCATCTGTTCTAGCATAATTATGTATAGTTTTCTAAATATAGATAGGTGGTTTTAATGTTTTAATGAGGGAAACTAATTATTCTGAGGAGTCTGGAAGAGACATGAGAGGGTATCCAGGGACTCTTGCCTCTTAGCCTGCTGCAGCACTCCCTTGGGGAGATACATGGATGGAGGAGGCAAGGCAGACAAGATGACAATTCTTGCTCTCTAATACTAGAGCTCCAACTCACAGAGAAATTCCAATAGACTGGATTTCAACAGGCAAACTCTTTTTACCTTGTTTTTTTTCTTTTGCTTCAGAAAGGGGATGGAGTATAATTGTGGACAATTATGCTGGCCAGAAGTTTCAGTAGATGCAATTTGCTGTGACTCACTCTGACCACTGCTTTAGCAAAACTGTCTGGTACCACAAACACAATCCACATAGTCATTCATCTAAATAATCATCCTGGAGTAAATTTTGAGATTTTAAAAACCTGTGCTTAAAAGGCAGTGGAGCAAAAGCTATTCTGGCATAGAAATGGGAAAGATATTTTTTGAGTACTTTTTTTGGAAAAGAAAAATTTTAAGGCTTCTCTTAAATATTTTCTTCTTACTATTATCTTGGTCTCTAGGATTGACCTGGTCTATCTTTGAATATAAAAATATCAAGATGGGAGAAAGGATTCATATTTATATTGAGATCAGTGCCAATTTCCTTAGCTGAGTGTTGCAATCCCACTGCCTTTCATTCTGTCTGAGCAGGTGTTCCAGTGGTCTCATTTTTAGAATTCATAAGACCCAGTAAGGCGACAGACTGATAAAAGAGGCCTCTTTTATCAACATATAACCATTAGAAGTAATGGTGAATTAGGAGACACTAACACTGAGTATTCCTTAACTATAAATTTCTTGACAGGTTAAAACTTTTTATTCTTAAATATATTCTAGGATTTAAAATGTGCTGCTAAAATTACAATAAATTTTTTTTATTTCCTTTGTAATTTCAACATCAATTCAATTCTCCTCATCCTCAGTCTCATTCTTAAGCCAAAAAAAAAAAAAAAAAAGCACTTGGAAAGAAAGTAAACAAAAGAGAAGGGCAATCTTGATAGGTAATAAACAACAAAGGTAAAAAGGGATGGGTGGTGCTTTAGGGGAAAGTATCATTGTAAGAAGCCTCAGAGAGGATTTCTTTCACTCATAAAATAGGTCATACTCAAGGGCGTTTGCAACATCAGCACAAGCACTTCAAAATTATTGTACGTAATTTCTCCTCTAAATTGACATTTAGAATTGGATTCTTCATCTCAACTCATGGACCTCCAAAGAAACAAAGTGGCAACATTTGCCACCAATATCTGGAAATTCATTTCAGAACAGGTATGCATCTGTGGAAACAGTGGGTCTTTTTGATCAATGTAACCTGACTAATGGGTCTCATTTGCCTTGAATTCCAAATGAATTCAATAAGTTGTAGAAGAAATTGATTAGTAATACAGTGATAAAGTTTTTTATCTTATAGACTAAAATTTTTATTCTATATAATATGTAAATTTTTATACTACATAATATTTTTTCATCCTATTTCTGATCTTTTTTAAAATTTATTTTGTAAATTATGTATATATGTATATATGACATAGTATGTATATGTGACATATATATGTATATATGAAAACAGCACACATTGTATTTTTGATCCATTGTACACAACTTTATGTTTCTATGGTTGTATGTGATATAGTATCACACCATATGTTCAGTCATACACGTACCTATTCTATATAATATTTATAACACATTTCAGTGGTATTTTACATTTTATACATCTTATTTTCTTTAAAATATACCCATAAAATGTGAACTGTTGTGGTATCTAGACCTATAGACAATGCTAATAAAAACAGAATCATTGACTTTTTTCAGAAGACATTATTATAAGTGGCAGCACTATAGTAGTGGTCTATTGTCATATGTGACATCATATCTTACATTGTTAGCCCAAAGAAAATAAGACTGATTTGAATTTGTAATATTGAGGCTTATCAGAGATTTTGGCTGGGTTCCTAAAATATATATAATTAAGTAAAAAAAATGTTTTTGATGTAAAGTCATGAGGGATGGGGGTGGATTCACAAAATGAGACTACCTATGAGGGTATATTTTTCATCTAGAGAAAAAATAGTAATGTTTGCTGGGAGTGGGTGAAGCATGCAATAGATGGAAAACAATTCCAGTCTTATAATCATGCCTGATAAATTCCTTAGACCATTTATTGATTGGGTTATATAGATTTTTTGGTGTTAAGTTTTTTGAGTTCTTTATATATCCTAGAGATTAATGCCTTATCAGACGGGTACATGGTGAAGATTTCTCCCAATCTGTAAGCTCTCTCTCCTCACTTTATTGTTTCCTTTGCTGAGAAAAAGCTTTTTAATTAGAATCCATCTCATTTATTAATTCTTGATTTTACTTTTGCACTTCAGGAGTCTTGTTAAGCAAGTGAGATCCTAGGCTGACGTGGTGAAGATTTGGGCCTACTTTTTCTTCTATTAGGCACAGGGTCTCTGTTCTAGTGCCTAAGTCTTTGATCCACTTTGAGTTGATTTTTGTGCAGGGTGAGAGACAAAGGTTTAATTTCATTTTGCTACTTATGGATTTCCAGTTTCCAGCACCATTTGTTGAATAGGCTATCTTTTCTCCAGTGAATGTTTTTGGTTATGTCTAGTATGATATAACCATATTTATGTGGGCTTGCCTCTGTGTCCTCTATTCTGTATCATTGGTCTATCTATTCTGTATCATTGGTCTACAAGTTTATTTTGGTGCCAATACCAAAGTTTATTTTGGTGCCAATGCTAAGGAACTGAACAGACATTTCACAGAAGAAGAAATAAAATTGATCAACAAATGCATAAAAAGTTTCCAACATCTCTATCAATTAAAGAAATGCAAATCAAAACTAAGATTTCATCTCACGCCAGTCAGAATGGCAATCATCAAGAATACAGGTAACAATAAATGTTGGCGAGGATGTGGGGGAAAAGGTACATTCATACATTGCTATTGGGACTGCAAATTGGTGTAACCACTATGGAAAGCAGTATGGAGATTCCTCAGAAAATTGGGAATGGAACCACCATTTGACCCAGCTATCTCACTCCTTGGTTTATACCCAAAGGATTTAAAATCAGCATACTATAGTGACACAGTCACATCAATGTTTATGGCAGCTCAATTCACAATATAGGCTATGGAACCAACCTAGGTGTCCCTCAATAGATGATGGATAAAGAAAATGTGATATATATACTCAATGGAATATTACTCAGCTTTAAAGAAGAGTAAAATTATGGAATTTGTCAGTAAATGGTTAGAGTTGGAGAATATCATGGTAAGTGAAATAAACCAATCCCACAAAAACAAAGGCCAAATGTTTTCTCTAATATGCAGATACTAAATTCACAATAAGGCAGGGGGCACTAGGGAAGAATAGCGTTACCTTATATTAGGTAGAGGTAAGTGGTGGGAAAGAAAGGGAGGGGATGTGTGGATAGGAAAGATAGTAGAATGAAACAGACTTTATATATATATATATATATATACATAAACAATATGATTCTGCAACATGCACAATCAGAAAAATGAGAAATTATATCCCATCTATGTACGATATATCAAAGTGCATAGATGCATTCTACTGTCATGTGTAACTAATTAAAACAAATTTAAAAAAAATATTTTAAAAAAGATCATGCCTGAGGTTTTTATTTTTTTTCTTACTTGTGGGTAGTATATGACTGTCTGCTTAAAGAAATATCTATCCATTACCTCAAAAAACTCATGATGTAGGATTGAATCTTGGAGGTAAAATTAATTGATTAAAATCTCTGACAATAAGCAGGCTTGCTTTAGGATTGAGAACTTATTTTTAAAATGTGAGAACTTGAAAAGTCAAGGGAAAGGGTTAGTGAGGGCTTTGTAGTAAAAATAAAAGGATCTGGGCTATTTATTAGCAGATTATCTATATTTTTAATCTATCTATTAAGACAGATCAAATACTGTAAACTCTCTTCAGTGTCAAAACCTGATGTAATCACCTTGCAAGTTACCTTATGTTTGACAATGCAAGCTCTGGTTTATTTGTTAGGGTGTGAGGGGGGGCGAGTAAATAAAGCAAAAATTTAAAAATAAAAATTCTAGTGATCTAGTGCCAGTACATGAGAAAGGGATTTCTGGAGATGGGAGTCCCAGCAGGAGAAACAAGCAGTTCAACCTCCAACAAGGAAAGAGGTGAGACATCCTTCTTCCCCACTACCTTAAGGCCCACAAAAAACTATTCTCCACCAATAGCAGAGCACTTATGTGCACACTGTAGCAGCAGTCTCCACACCTGGGAACAAATGGCAGAATGTTATTTCACTCCTCTGAATAGAACCTGGCAATTTAAACAGCAGGATTTCAAGTGTTTTATCAACAGCATGCTACCATCTATGCTAAAAAAGAAAAAGAAAAAAAAAGTAAATCCTCAAAAACAAAACTCCTTAAGGAATACAGAGGAAGGCTTAGTGAACTGTATGTTTAGAATAGAAAAGTTGTCACAGCATGCAGCAAGATGGCAGTCATTCAGAATGGTGGTGAAATTGTCTTTTTTCCTTTCTGAGCTTCCAACTATGCCCTGTACTTTATTCTTCCTCCTGTGCAGGGTATCAGAATGCACTCTTTAGAAGGTAACTGTTTCACTTTGGCTACCTGGTTGAAAACTTGTGATTTCACTGGGGTCATAACCCCAGAGAATCAGAGTGACTCATTCCACAATGTTACCAAGACCTGAACCCTAGTAAATTGTCAGTAGATTGACCCTTTGGTCAGTATAGCCCTGCTGTCACTGCTGAATCTAATAGGGTTCTTGCCTAAGGTTCTGCACCCAGACAAAACTCAGAGATTACAAGGCCATCTCAAACTTTATGAAAAAGAAGGAACAGAATAATAAAATGTGCAGAAAAAAAATCTAAGAATTCTGTTTATGACTAGTGCTCAGTACATAAAAATCTCAGGAATTATAATTGTAAATATCTCTAGAGGTTTCAGTGGATTTCATAATGCTTTGGCAAAATATACTTTGACCACTCATTCTCAGTTAATGCTTTTATTTCATCCTATATATAGATTCATTATTTTTTAATTGTGCATAAATGTACCAGAATTCAAGATACTGTAAATTCTAGACAAGAACTAGGCACTCACTTTTAGGAATTCATTGTCCACTTAAAAGTCAAGATATTAGTACTTGACATATTAAGAAGATAAATGATATATTAAGTAATGTAAGAATTGTACATAGATAGTAAAAAGTCAGGATCTAGATGGTGGTTGAGTTAACAAATGCCACAAGTTCATAATTAGGAAAAAAGCTGAGATGAGGTAGAATGAGAAATGGATCATGAAAGACTCGTTAATATTTATATGAATAGAGGTGAAAGAAAACATCATTTTCTTTTTTTTAATAAAAAGAGAAAAAGTCATTTTCAATGTGGCCCAAATTAAAATGAACCTGTTTTGTATGAGAACATGAAGATGACAAAACTGATTACAACACTGGTGTACATAAAGATGTTCTTAAAATTAAGGTTTGGAAAGTAAATTGGATTTAGATTACAAACTGACTTGATTTTCAGCTTATAGTATAAATTTCAATGTTACTAACTTATATTCTACCTTGGTCTAAAATGATTTATGGTAACTTACCAACACATAGCTAATAAAGAAAAATAATCTAATTTATACCTCAGAGGAAAAAATATTTAAAATAGCAAAAAAGATTTAAAATATTTAAGATATACCTAAGAAAGCAGTTAATATTAAGAATGATGTTATAACATGCTATATACATTTGCTAAAAAATGATGAACAAAATTAAGTTTTATGATTTATCATAGTTCACTCAAAAAGAGGAAAACGGGTACCAGGTATTATAAGGCATGGACCAAATGCTCAGTAAAATCAAAACTGATACTAAGATCAGAGACCTCAAAAAGAACTCAGTAAATAACACACTAAACAATGTCTTCAACAATGCAGCAAAATTAATTAACTAATTAATTAATTCATAGAACAGTTTTTCAGTACATGACTAACAGTGATAGCAAACAAAACCCTAATGAAGTAGTCTTTAGGAATTGTACTACTGGGACATGTTTTTTTTTTTGGTTGTTCAAAACATTACAAAGCTCATGATATATCATCTTTCATACATTTGACTCAATTGGGTTATGAACTCCCATTTTTACCCCAAATACAAATTGCAGAATCACATCGGTTACACACTCACATTTTTACATAATGGCATACTAGTGACTGATGTATTCTGCTACCTTTCCTTTCCCCTCTTATCCCCCCTCCCCTCCCCTCCCATCATCCCTCTCTACCACATCTGCTGTTGTTCAATTCTCTCCCTTGTTTCCCCCCCCCTTTCCCCTCACATCCTCTTCTATATAATTTTGTGTAACATTGAGGGTCTCCTACCATTTCCATATGCTTTCCCTTCTCTCTCCCTTTCTCTCCCCCCACTCGTCTTTGTTTAATGTTAATCTTTTCCTCATGCATTTCCTCCCTGTTCTGTTCTTAGTTGCTCTCTTTATATCAAAGAAGACATTTGGCATTTGTTTTTTAAGGATTGGCTAGCTTCGCTTAGCATAATCTGCTCTAATGTCATCCATTTCCCTGCAAATTCTATGATTTTGTCATTTTTTATTGCTGCGTAGTACTCCATTGTGTATAGATGCTACATTTTTTTTATCCATTCATCTATTGAAGGGCATCTAGGTTGGTTCCACAGTCTAGCTATTGTGAATTGTGCCGCTATGATCATTGATGTGGCAGTATCCCTATAGTACGCTCTTTTAAGATCCTCAGGGAATAGTCCGAGGAGGGCGATAGCTGGGTCAAATGGTGGATCCATTCCCAGCTTTCCCAGGTATCTCCATACTGCTTTCCAGATTGGCCTTACCAATTTGCAGTCCCACCAGCAGTGTACAAGAGTACCCTTTTCCCCACATCCTCGCCAACACTTATTGTTGTTTGACTTCATAATGGCTGCCAATCTTACTGGAGTGAGATGGTATCTTAGGGTGGTTTTGATTTGCAGAGTTCAAACTGTACTACAAAGCAATAGTAACAAAAACAGCGTGGTACTGGTACCAAAACAGGCAGATGGACCAATGGTACAGAATAGAGAACACAGAAACCAACCCACAAAATTACAACTTTCTTATATTTGATAAAGGGGCTAAAAGCATGCAATGGAGGAAGGATAGCATCTTCAACAAATGGTGCTGGGAAAATTGGAAATCCATATGCAATACAATGAAACTGAATCCCTTTCTCTCGCCATGCACAAAAGTTAACTCAAAATGGATCAAGGAGCTAGATATCAAATCAGAGACACTGCGTCTGATAGAAGAAAAAGTTGGCTACAATCTACATACTGTGGGGTCGGGCTCCAAATTCCTTAATAGGA
>NW_025999905.1:2146641-2153248 GCF_001458135.2 Marmota marmota marmota | reverse complement strand
GAATCTTAAAATGGCTACCCATCCTCTTGCCCTGCCCTCAGGGGCGAGCAGTTCACTTACCCTCAGTCGCTCCCCGTGCGAGCCACCAAATGCCACAGTCTGGCTGGGCACAATCAGGAGCCACTTGTCAAAAGAAACTAACTTTATTTTTAGAACCACACACGCCAAACAAAACAGCCTCTCAGGAAAAACCCTCAGAGCCTCAACTGCCACCACCGGCTTTCCACAAGCCTCTCTCTCCCACACAAGCTTCTCCCCACCTCCCATAATCCTCCTGCTCTTGAGGCCGATTGGCTGGGTCACGTGGGCGGAGCCAAAAAAGTCCCCCAGTGAGCAGCTCCGTGGTCTGAAAGGGCAGGGAAACAGCCCAATGAGCATCACCGCAGAGGAGCCAATCAGCTAGATGTTGCTGGGGCCGCTGTGAGCCAATCATCAGCCGGCAGCTGGAAGTTTGCTGGGGCCCCTTCGGCTGTGGCTCTCAACATCATGTGATTGTTTAAATAGCATAAACATTAGACATTTATTACAGTGATAATTTTACACTTTATTTCTTATATATATAATTATTTTATATTTAAAGGCCTTTATATTTCTTTCTAAAATTTATGGAAAGATATAACTTGTTTCAATATGATGAATAATACAACCTGATAAATAATATGGTTACCCATATCAAAAATCAGAGGATTGAAATAAAATGATCTAAGAAAATGAACAACCATTCTTTTAAAAATTATGTCATGTTATTTAGGGTGAAATTGTGTAAAGTTAAAAATGGAATATAGTATTATAATTCAAATATTTAAATTATTCCATAAATAGCAGTGATATCTTTGTCACATATTATGGGCTTGCTATAATAGAATTACTTTAAAATAGCTCTCCGAAAATATCATGTAAAACTGTTATTATGAAAATGGACTACTTATAGTGTTATTATGGAATCTATGAAATAAGTAGATGGCTCATTATTTTTAGCTATTAATCTTCTGTATACAGTTAGGATTATTTCCACGCTTGTTTGTACTTTTGTATGTTTGATAATCATCTAATAGAAACTGTAAGCAATTTTCTTCTATTCAGTGGTGTATGTGTGTGTGGTCATATAGAAAGCAAGTAGTAGTGTGGCAGATAGGTTTTTTTTTTAATTCTACTTTTCTTCTGGGTACAGTATAGTTGTACATAATGATGGAATTTGTTTTTACATATTTGTGCATTCACAGTGTTTTTTAAATGGAAAGATTTAAATTTATTTTTCTCAGTATCATCATAACACACATAAAAAAATGACTACCTAATGTTAGCTCACTTCTTCCTAAATACCTAAAAAAAAAAACCAGAGAAAGGGAGCAATGAAATCAAAGAGCTTTGGGGTAAAAATAAAGTTTCAAAGCAACTAAGAAAAAAAGAAAAATTAATGATAATGTACTAGTGCCCAGAAGAAAACAATTTGAAAAATAGCTTATATTCTTTTATCACCCATATCTACTTATTATTAATAGTCATATTTTCTTTTCATGTAAAAAATACTCTAATGAGCAATTGGGGATTCTAGAAGGTATGTGGGGTTTTATTATAAACTCAATATAATTCCACAGAGTAGAATAGTATTAAGCTTCTATGGTACAAAATTTATAAGGCATTATAAAATGAAAAGAATTTGTGAATATGGTCTATTCCATTTTGTTTATAAACTGACACATGCAGGCATACATAAATGCACACACAAAAAAATATAATGGTAAGGGAAATCTGAATAAATAATTATCATTGTGTGTAGTTGTAGCAAGAGGATGTTGAGTTATTAAATAAACTTATGCAGTTCTATGTTATCCATTTTTTACAATCAAAATTTATGAATTATTAATGAACAAATTTAATGTAGATCATCAATATAAAATACAAAAGGCAAGAACTATTCTACATAACTAACATCTAGGTAGAATATGTACACATCAACTCTTATATCCTTGTACTTGGTAAATTTAAGCAAATCCATATCAATAATTAGGCTATAAAAATGAACAAGACTTATTATTCTATATAAAATGACTGAGCACAGTTCACCCTATCTTTTAGACTGATTATTAAGTAAGATGAGCATTTGAATAATCATCAGATTTGTGTTGAATTTACCATTTTTTCCCCTTATGACTTCCTTTATGTGACCCTGAATGGTTCATAGTTCAGCAGTGGGTGGCAGAGAGGGGGTGATTGAAACCTTTAAGCAAGGGAGCTGAAAAAGGGAATCTCAAGACATCTAAAAGAACCAAATAGAGCAAAGCATTCAAGAAACACACACACACATATACACACACTCACACACCTAAATCCTATAGAATGATTTTCAAACTCCTAGACTCATCACCAAGTTGTGCCTATGTGTCTATATTAGACACCAACCAGTGTATCAAAGATGTTGAGAATTGACTTGACAAGGAAACATCCAAGGAGCTCCTATTTAACACTTCACTGGAAGTCCTATCCAGTACTATAAGAAAAGAAAAAGCACATAAAGGCACCCAGATTAGCAGATTATAAATGGGAAAAAAATGGTAAAATGATTATCTGTATAGAACCCCCCAAAATGTAAATTAAAAAAAAAAACTCCCAGAACTAATAAAGGAATGTAAAAATGCTCAGGATATACTATAAGGTCAACATATAAAAATCAATTTTATTTCTATATGTAAAAATGTATGACTGAAAACTGAAATTTAAAACAAAATAATGTCATTTATCATGAAAAATGACTGAGTGTAATAGAAGATACAAAGTGCCAAGCACAGTGGTGCGCATCTGTAATCCCAGCAACTTGGGATGGTGAGACAGGAAGACAATTGTGAGGTGCTAGGCAACTCAATGAGACCCTGTCTAAATAAAATACAAAATAGGGCTGGGGATGGAGTTCAGTGGTTGGATGCCTCTGAGTTCAGTCCTTGGTACTCTCCCCACACTCCCCCCGAAAAAAGATAGAAGGTGGCATAAAAGGGTAAGATTGGAACAAAAGAGAATCTCTATGATCTGCTCAACAGCAGCAGTGAGGTAAAGATATACCTAGTATGTTTTTATGTATAATTAGCAACATAATTTGACTTTTTTCTCTAAAAGTTTTATCTATAGCTTCAAAGGTAAGAAAAATAAAATTGTATCATAATGTGAAAATGGTCTTAGGATATTTTAGACAGCTTCCCAGATTGTAGTAAAAAGTATATAAAGGGCCCTTGAGCCTCCTTACCTCCATTATTCCCAGTACAAGGATATGGAATCTTATGGAGATGGGAAGAACAATCCAACGAAGCATTTCTAAGTGTTTTTTTGCAAATTTTAATTTACAGTCAACTTTGTTTGATCACAATTCAATCTAACTAAAAATAATACAATTGTTCCCCTAACTTAATTATGCAAAAAGTTATAAACACTTGGATAAGATTTTCATCAACAAGAAAACTGAAATGACAATGATTAGCTACATGAAAAGTAGAAACACCATTCTAAAACTTATGGGATGTTTCAAATGATGTTCCTGAAAACAAATCAATAATCTTAATGATATTTATAATTAAAGGACAAAAGGCAAATAATTCCAATACTTACCTTTAATGGCTAAACTAGGAATAATAAAGCAAGAAAGTAGGGTGGAATGAATAAAGCAAAAATTAAAGTTAGTCATATAAAAACTGGGTTTATATCTACTTTCTCATTTTTTATGCTTTTTCCTTTCATGTGTTAGTTAGATCTTTGCTAATCATGTTTATGTTGAAAAGAGTAAAAGAAAATTAGAGGATTGAGAATGAGAGTTAAAGATATAAAAAGATACACAGCAAACAGTAAAGTAATTGTACAGAATAGAGCATGGAATTCTATGGCAAAGACCTAAAAACCTAAGGAAAAAATGTTCTAATTGCCCAAAAGTTCATAAATACCAAAATTTTCTCAAGAAGAAATCAAAGCACAAATGACTCAACAATTATAGATGAAATTAGACAACTAATTAGAGAAAAACTATTGAATGAAAGTCAATGGGAACTGGACTAAATTGGATCACTTTAAATCCATTTTAAATCATTAAATTAAAGTTTATTTGAATGCTTAGAAACAAGAGTGAAATGCACCTAATTAATGTTAAAAGTCAGCACAACCTTAATTTAAAAACTTTATTAGGGCAGGACAAATAGAAAACTTAGGCTATTCATAGTTATAGATGCATCAATTCTTAATATAAAACAGCAATATATCAAATGACTGGTACATTATGGCCACAGGGGATTAATTCAGGAATATAAGTTGTGCTGAGTTGAATAGTGTCTCCATCACCACCCCAAAAATATGTCCATGTCCTAATTTTCAGAAGATGTGAATGAGTCCTTATTTGTAAAAGGGTCTTTGCATACGTAATGAAAATGTCCGGATGTCATCTTCAATCATCCATAAGGGCCCTAAACCCAATGACAAACATTCTTATAAAAGCAAAGAGGAGAAAACAGAGGAGAAGGTCATGTGCAGACAGAGGCAGAGACTATAGTGACAAAGCCACAGGAAGCCCAAGAACCACTAGGAGCTGGAGGAAGGAAGGAGGGGTCCCCTTCCAGTGTTGTGGAGAGATTTCAATAAATCACTGAGTCGAACTTAAAGCAGGACACAGAACCATCTTTATTCACCAGCTGGTGGGCCAGGGGGCAGACTGCAAGGCTACTCCCTTCGACCCCCTCCAGGGATCTAAGTATACCTTTTATACCCTAAGTAAAGCACCTAAGTTTACTAATCATAAATGGCTGTTGCTATGATTCAAGTCCACAAACAAACATCATGAGATCTAAAATCACAAGCAGAAGGGGAAGTGGGTCAAAATGACCCTAGTTGGAGTACAAGTTAAAGAACATTTACTAACATCTGGACAATAATTCTCTGACAGATTACACTGTCCAAGAAAAAAATGGAAACCAAAAAGAGAGCAATTTTACATTGTGTAAGAATTGCCATTTTGTGATTCTAAATATCTATGCTAAGAAACTGTTGATGGGTACAGAGGTGGGGAGAAGCGTTTCTTATAAGACATGGAGTTTCAGGGTAAAATAGAGTCTGTTTAGTCTGCCCGTATAGCGTGGCCCATAACACCAAACCCTCCAGAGAGTGGGTAGACCTTGAATTCAAATTTTGGTCCCAAAAACTGGAAAAAAAATAAGTTTCCATGTTTTAAATCACAGTTCGTGGTAGTTTATTATAGCTATCTCAGGAAACTAATGCACAAATATATTTTAACATCAGAAAAAAAGCAGCCACTTTCCCCCCCAAAGTAACAGAGCAATATTGCCCTACCACAATGTTAAAAGTATGTTTGCTATTAAATACGCAGTGCCTACATAGTAATACTTGTTATGATGATGATGATTATTTAAGAAGAACAGAATTAAAAACAGCTCTGAAACCAATGGCTCTCTAACTGGTACTCCTGGCAAGAAGGAATGGCCTCAAATATCCTATTAAACAGACGAAAGACCAAACTTCTTGGTAAACTTACTGATGGCATTTTCTTATGAAAATGGACATACCAATCCATTAAATCTATTCAGGAGGCAATACCCGCCCTGCCTTTATTATTTATTTTAAGCAAACTTGGAATTTGTGGTTGTAGCAAGTATGGCTCTCTGGAAAATGGAAGATAACTAAATTATCTGTAATTCAAGGAAATATAAAAAAGAGATGCTCCTTAACTGAAATGGCTTCCTTCTTTTCTAAGCTATATATGTTGCTTAGAAAGAACCTTATCTATTAGTCTGATGCTAAAACATTTCCTCATGCAAAGACAAAAGGGCACTTTGGGAAGCTATGTCTGATTTCTGTTGAAATTCCTCTAAGACGGGATGTGTCACTATTGCCTTAGTTGCCATATGTGTTTGAATCATTAGTAAATTTGCTACTGGTAGGATTTATGATTCACATGACCCTGCTCAACATTGAAACCCTTGATGTTTTCTCATGATGGAATATTCACCTGAAGAGTCCTACAAATCCATTAATATAAGAACTCAAAATATAAAGTTAATTGTGGAAAAAAATAATAAAAATATTTACTTGAATTAATATAAGAATCCAACCAAAAAATATAAACACACCAAGATAAATGACTATTTTCTATTCTGTAAAAAAATAGATATAAAAAAATTTAAAATAAAATATAGAATATCTAAGAATAAATGCATAAGAAAATGCAGGGCCTATGTGAGGAAAATTATAAATCTGCTGGAGAGAGATTAGTAAGACTTCAACTGATGGATTCCATGATTTGGGATATAATGATTAATAACTTAAAAATGCCCATTCTCCACAAAATTAAAAATGACTATAAGTGCAATTCTAATTACTATTACTAAAATATTTTTGGTAAACATTCTAGGTAAAATGTCTTCAAGTATATGGAAGGTAGACATAAAATAAAGATGAGAAACATGCAAAAGGAATAACAGTAATTGCTCTACCAGACACAAAACATATTCAAATATGACTTTATTTAAAATAATATCATATTCACATCTATATGAAAGTTTATAAAGCAAGGGGAAAGATCATAACATCTAGAAGCAATTCTATATATATACTGTCTCTT
>NW_025999905.1:2132029-2146035 GCF_001458135.2 Marmota marmota marmota | reverse complement strand
ATATATATATATATATATATATATATATATATATATATTCTTAATATATCACAATTTAGTTGTTGATTCAATGAGAATATTATTCCTTAATAAATAATGCTGGCAACTTACTATGCATTTGGAAGAAAACAAATGGAAGAATAATAAATTATGCATATACAAATTGACAACTTAAGAAGAAATCTAAGAGATGAAATAAAAACCTTCATGTGAAAGAAAACTTTGAACCCATTATTAGAAACTATTAAATTTTTAACATGATTCAATAATAAAACTTTAAAACTGTTTTGTTTTTCTATTTTTATGGGGTGCTGGTCAGGAAGCCCAGAACCTCACACATACTAGGCAAGCACTCTACCACTGAGCCAAATCCCAAGCCCACAACATTAAAACTTGTGTTTACCCATTGAGAATAAACAATGGATTAAAGCTGTAGAAACTGAGTGATGTTCATGAACTATTTTTATAATAATAGTCAGATATATAGAAAATGCATAAAATGTAACTGTATTAAGCATATCAGTGATAACAATTATGTATATGAATATGCATATTTTTATTTCTGTGTATACAAATATTTACATAGAATCATAGAAGAATGGAGAATAATGAAGCATGTATGGTAGTGTTTTGCTTTTTTTGGTTGTTTTTTGTTTGTTTGTGGTACTAGGGTTTGAATCCAGTGACACTCTAATGCTGAAGTACATACCCAGCCCTTTTTTATTTATTTTTATTTTTTAAATTTTGAGACAGGGTCTGGCTAAATTTCCTAGGCTAACCTTGAAGTTGTGATATTCCTGCTTCAGCATCCTGAGTTGTTGTGAGTATAGGCATGTGCTACCATGGTTTATGGTAATATATAAAAAAGGGTCACTTGGGTGTGAAAAAGAAAATCTTATGATTGAAAGAAAAAACAGGACTTAAAGGGGAAATTTAGAAACCACAAAAAAATTACTATTAAAAACCATGTAATATATAATTCTACTTATGCAAAGTAAAAATATTTGATGGGACTATGATATCTATTATGGTTTTGATGATAAGGTGTCCACCAAAGCTGCTATATTAATGCAGGAATGTTCTGAGGTGAAGTTATTAGACCATGAGAGGTGTAACCTACCTCATCAGTCTGTCCTAATTTGAATGGACTGACTGGGTGGTAATTATAGGCAGGTGAGATTTAGATGGGGGAAGTGGGTCACTGAGGGCGTGCCCTGCAAGGGTACCTCTTCCCTGTGGCCCCTTTCTCTACCTCTCTCTGCTTCCCAATAATGAGGAGAGTAGCTTTCTTCCACTGGACAATTTCCCAATGATGTTCTACCTCATCTTGGGCTCAGCATAATGTAGTCAGCCATCTATGGACTGGGACCTTTAAAACCATAGGGCCCAAATAAACTTTTCCTTCTCTAATTTAGTCTTGTCAGGTATTTTAGTCACAGTTAGTCACAATGACTCAAAAGCTAACTAAAAACATCTCTAAATGAAAATCCAGTTTCCCCAGGGAATTTTGAGCTAAGACCTATTTAACTTCAGAGAGCTCAGATCTATCCATTAGGTTCAGTCACAGTAGAAAATTAAGTAGCATCTGTTTTTAAGTCTGACCTAAACCTTCCTTTCACAGTTCTTATTATTTGGACAAATTAACAACAACCAAAGGATAATATGTCTTTTTTCTCATAAATGTATTGAAAGTTAGAATTTTAAAATTTTTATTTTAATCCTCCACAAAAATAGAGTTGTATGCAACTAAAAAGCATATAAATATCTTTTAAATTGGGGAACAATTCCTTATATTATTTCTAGTTATTTAATACTAATGTAAGTACCTTACGCAATAACAGTCAAATGTCAGCACTGTTAGGTAGCGAGTGACCCTAGCAGAGAGGTTGACTCTTTAGAGTGGAAAATGTCTAATTATTCTCTTTCTTTCTCTCTCTCTCTCTGACAAAATTACTATATTCCTTCACTCAAAATGTGACATCATATTATCTCTAGTAGGTATAAATTCTTTTTTTAAAATGATAGTATAAGCAACATAAAAATAGGTTGACCAACGTGTCCAGCTGCTACCCAGATACTGAAAACATACATGAACTTCAACAAGATTTCCCCTACAACAAATTTAAATGAATGAACATGTTTACTATTTCACTTTCCCTTTCCAGATCCTACATAAGTTTTTCCTGTGAACAAACCTAAACAGAAGCACATAGGGAAGGAAATAGCTGGAAACATTTTTCTGTTTACCTAAATGATGCACTACAGAGCCAATGAAATCCATCCCTTGTCACCATGGTAGGTATGCATATCTCTTTCAACCAGGCTCTTTTCAGGTAAAGACGAGAACAAATTCTTTCTTCTGCCTACCATGCAGCTACTACATCACCTAAAACCCAAACTCTCTACCTAAAATAAAACTTTCTGCTAAAATTCTGAGTCACAGTCTACCTTTGATATCATGTAAATTAAATAATGAGATAAAAGTTTAACTGCTATTAAATCATCCTTATTTTAGTAAAGAAATGGGAGGAAATTATTTAAGGACATTTATTTTAAAATGAAAAATGTGAAATCATAACTATTATATATCTTGTTTTTGAATTGATACCATGGTCATAATGTTTATAATAACCTTCTTAACACTACCCATTCCCTATACCCTTTGTCCTTAGCAATTACCTCAGTTGGGTAAGGTTTCTTGCCTGTGAAGTGACCAAATCTTCATTCTTTGAATGGACTATGTCATTAGTAATTCTATGTTTATTAGCTTATGTAACTTTTCATAAGTACTTTAGTCAAAGTACATGAAAATACTGAAAAAAGGCCTCAGAGTGCTTCTGCATTTCAGACATATTACTCTTTACTCTCTGTATTAGGCATTTTACTCTAAATTGATGTTTACTAAATTTTCTCAAAACTTAGCAACAAGCTTTTATAACAACAAGCTTCATTATCTCACACAGTTTCTGAATGCCAGAATCTGGATGAGTCTCTGTCTCAGAATGTATTATGTAGTTTTAGTCTAGCTAGTTGAAGCTACAGTCATCTTCATACTTCCCTCTGTGAGTCAACAAGGGAATGAAAGCTGGCTTGCAATGTGGTGGAAGCCACAGCTCTGGGGAACCCATCATGGAAATAACATCCAATACTTCTGCTGAATTATGTCCATTAGAAATAAGACACAATGTTCACCTCACACTCAAACAGAAAAACTATGCAAGGGTATCAACACCAGGAGGCGAGAATCACTGGGTGGATGGAGTGCTATCAGCCAATCATAACACTGCACAGAACAGAAAGATGTAACAGAAAATATATTTTCTACTATCAAGAAGGCACCTGTTGACATTTTTATATTTGATAATTTAACAAGTGAATTTAAACATTTCATCTAATGAACACCACTTTTATTATGTAACAGAAGTTCTTCTGTATGATGTACAGAAGAAGCTTTGTATCATTTTAAAGCAAGGTGTTCAAACAGTAATTAATGGAAAAAAATAGATTACTCCTACCTGTAGTACTATATATAATTCAAAACAGGGTATTCTATATATAAATTATTTAATTTAAGAAAATCATCTTCACACTAATTTTTTAAAGAATGATACACCTGAAAAGAGTGTTGGACAGTAATTAATCTAGCCTCTGAGGAAACTCATGTCTAGAACTTTACCATGAGTTATTTGAGTTCCCCAACTATTTTATTACTAAGTCTTGGAGGGAATATGCTGGAGCTAACTTGTACTGGCTTGCAAGGGATAAGTGTGCATGTCACTACCCAAGGCTGCTTTCAGGGACATCATGTCACGCTTATTCCAGCCACAGTAGGATATTGACACCATGGAAATCTGCCAACTTTATAAATCAGCTTTTTTTCCTCTCATTGAGCCAACTTTTTAACATTTCACCAACATAACACAGGACTTTGGTTAGAATCCTGGCTTTTTGATATTCCTTATTTCTCTGTCAGCTACACTGATTGAATGCATTTATCATTAAAACCCAAAAGGTGGGCTAATTATTCTGTGTAATGTTTTATCCTCCTCAACCTGACCTGGCCTGTGTACATAATGTTTCTTCAGAAGTTATATTCAATCCAATGCACTGTTAATGAAATTCAGGCTTATATCTCTATAGTAATTACTGTGCCCTGGTAATCTTTGAAAAGATGGATGCCCATTTTCTCCATTTCAAAATATTTGCCACAAGAAAGCAATAACCCTTATTTAATGCCTTGCTATTGCGGTTATATTTTTAACACTGCAACGGTATTAGCCATACTCCTGGCTTTTCATGTGATCTATGTAACAATTAAATTTAAAAGCCTATTTCTTCTTATTATGCATATTATAGCAAACTCTGTTAATTTTACAAACTTTATCTCTATGTAGTCAACAAACAGATACAATACAAAACATAAAGAAACCAAAAGTTAATTTTTAAATATTTTATTTTAGAAGTAAGCATATTATTTGCTTTATCTTACCCTAATTTTTATATTCTTATTTCTTCACCTTTATTATTTTCTGTAATTATCATAACATCATATGGGCTTTGCTAATTAGTACTAGTAACAAATAAAACAAATCTGTCATTCTGGAACTAGTAAAGACTGAGCCACAAAGTTTTGACTCTTTGTTGATTATTTATTTAAGCAAGAATTTCAACAAAAACTGTTTATATGTAAACTATAATTTGGTGGCTATTTGGCAACAAAATCATTCTTTAAAAATTTACATTACTGTAATTAATTATACATGCTCATTAGTACAAGAATCTTTTCTTATACACACAGTGACTTGCTTATTAAGTGGACAGGTAATCTGCTAGTTTTTTCTTAAAATTTATACCCAGAATCTTACTGTCTCTTACCATCTTCAAACCATCAGACCTGATCTAGCCATTATTTCTTACTTAAATCATGACAGTAGTCTTCTAACAAATTTTCCTGTTTCTATTCTTACCTTCTTATAACCAATTTTCCACACAGTAGCCCAAAAAGATCCTCTTTTAAACAGTTTAAAAGATCTACTAAACCCTACAGTGACCTCCCATCCTACTCAGACCAACAGCCTAAGTCCATATAATGTCCTGCAAATCTCACATGATTTGCTTGTCTCTTCTCCAAAATCATCTCCATGATATATTTTTCAAAAATCTATTGATCTACTGCTGTCACTCACCACATGAAAAGATTAGTAAATAAAATATGTATCAACAGATGCAAAAAGATCCATAACACTAAGTAGATATTCACATCTTTAAAAAATTCTTGGTAAAACTAAAATAGATGAAACTAGGCAATATGTCCAATGATATGATACAATGAAGAGGTTAGGAAAATCCTCCCTCAAAAAAAAAAATAAGTAAATAAATAAATAAACTAGTATAAAACCTGACTAGTAACATGATGTAAAGAAGTACAACAATTTCAGGACACTGTGAATACAAAAAAGTAAAATGAAAACAAATTGAGCATTTATTCAAGAAAAACTGCTGAACTTAGTATGAGAAAAAAAAGAGTGGAAGTCTGAGGGGGTCTTTCCTAGGGTAGCTCCACCTCCTACCTCCAGCAAATGACAAAAGTTAATTAAAATAAATTGAATATTTAAGTGTATGAGTACAAAATTATACTCAATAGCAAAATTTAAAACAGCCCAAAACATCATAACAATATTAGAGGTGAATGTACCATTGATGACTGCTCTGTGCATTAGCAACACAAAGAAAAAAGTTCATCACTGATACCACTTTTCCAAAACAAACCATGTTTCAGGATACACAAATGGCCAAAGTTGATGAAGTAGTGACCCTCACTAACAAATTTGAATTTTGTAAGTTTTCTGAACTATAAAATGTTATAATGGTAAAACTAAAACGATACCACTGCACCTATTTTCATGAACTATTAGTGTTTTATACATTTATTCTCTCCATAGCAAAAGGGAAAAACCCTGAGGAGAGAGGGGAAAGAGACAAACTTACATTTCTTAACCACACCCCTATCTGAAGACGAAAGAAAGAAATATTTATTTTTAAAAATCCAAGGCAAATATGAGAAAATGTTCACATCAATTAAATCTGAATGGGGATATGTGTCTGCTGTATCATTCTTATTCTTTCTAACAAGTATGAGTTTCATGAAAATTTGCAATAATTTCGAAAATATTTTAAAATATGTTGGTTGCTTGGTTTTCTTCATGGCTCTTTATCCCATCTACCATAAGAACTTTGGTACAGTTATTTTCTTACATATATGCGTATATGTGTGTGTGTGTGTGTGTGTTTGAATTTACATTTTTCTGAACTATTTGTAGATAGTTAGGAATATATCTAATGGCCCTTTACTGAGTTTCATGTTTTTCTTAAAAATAGTTAAATTTTCCCACACAACCACAGACAGTATGGATTTCAGTAACTTTAACATTGATATAATACTGTTATCTAATTAATCATTCATATTTTAATTTTTCCAGTTGACCCAGAAATGCCCTTTCAGAACTTTTTTCCTCTCAAGTACAGTATCTGCTGTGGAGTCAGATATTGCATGTATGTCTGGCCCCTTCTAATCTCAAAATTTTCCACAGCCTTTCTTTGTCATTATGGCATTAGTATTTAAAAAAAAATGCAATCTCCTTTTTAAAAATAGAATGTTGTACATTTGGGTTTGTCTAATGTTTCCTCCTGATTAGATTCAAGCTATGCATTCTCAGCCAGAAACAATAGCTGATATAGTGTCTGCCTTAGGGCAGATACACTGTATTTATCTCTTCCTTGTTGAACATATTAATTTTTATCACCTAATCAAAGTGTCTGTGAGTTCTTCACTGTCTAAATACAGTCTCTCTTTGCAACTAGTAAGCATTTGTCATAATGAATACTTTCATTTTGATTTAGAATTCTACTATAAGTAAACTACTCTCCATTTTCCTTAACTATAGGATCTATCTACCTATTTGTTATCAGGATGGACTAATGAATTTCGAATTTTCTAGTTTTTTCAATTAATTACTATACTTCTATATGTTGATACTCAAATTTTCTCAAGCAAGTGGAAGTTCATTCAAGCTGGTTTCTGAGTCATGATTGCATGCCTTTGGTATTTCTCTACAACTTTCAAACTTTCTATTCCAGGTTCATACCATACTCTATCACAATGTGATATCAGCCACCTTTTGAAGTGGCCTGTCCCTTTAGTGGGAATGTAACAGAATTTTTTTTGGTGGGGGGGGGGGCGGTACTAGGGTGTTAGAGTCTGTAAACAAGTCAGGATGGCGCCTGGCAAAATGCCAGAGGGAGTGGTTTGTGAAGTAACGCCAGCGAGCTATTAAGTGTGGAGATTTCTTATTGGTTGACTGCTGTATCTAGTTTATGCTAATTAAGATAAGCTGTGTGGAATGTATAAATACACCTCCTGTCCTACAATAAAAGGCTTCCACTCCTGCTGTATCAATCTACACAAGTTGTTCATCACCCCCCAGGTTATTTTGCTGCAGCCGGACTGCGGCACTAGGGATTGAACCTTGGGACGCTTACCTACTGAGCCACATCCCCAGACCTTTTTTGTTTTATTTTGAGGTAGGGTCTCAATAAGTTTCTCAGGGCCTCCCTAAGTTGCTGAGGCTGGCTTTGAAGTTGGGATCTTCCTTCCCCAGCCTCCCAAACTGCTGGGATTAGAGGCATGAGCACCTGGCTTAACAGAATTTTTTCTTAAATGTCTACTTTAAAGTAACTGAGAGCTACTGACTTAGCCAGACCTTAGAGGGGCAAGCTCTGAATGAACAGGGGTACAATGGTGAGGGGGATTAACATGCTATATCTGATTTTGTGCCTTAGTACATTTGCTAATTTTGAACACTGGTAAGGAATATAAGAGTTCAGAAAAGGGAAAGGCAATATGGTTATACTAGAAATATGAGAAGCTGGGACAGCATTTCCAATTTAACACATGGAAAACCATGATTAGAAGCTTAAGGGACCAAAACCCTCTGGAGATGTGTAGGATCTAAAATTTCACATATTACTAGGAAGGGTTTTCCTGAAAGATAAGAGAGATGCAGACAGTCAGAACAAATATTCAAGTAATTAATAGCTGAGAATTTTCCAACAGCAAAATCCAAAAACATTAATTCAGAGATTCAAATGGACCCCAAACAGGATACAATAGAAATTATCTTTAGGATCAGTGGAGAGTGGCAGAGCAAAAATTAAAAAAGAAGAAATATATCAAATAGAGAACAAGGAAGTCTTACCTCACAGCTGATATCTTCACATAAACAATGAAAGATAGTAATTGAAATAACAGTCTGATGTGTGCATGTGATTTCATGTGTGTTGTGTGTAAAATTACAGATGAAGGTAAATTGTCTAAAGATTTCTTTTTGTATTTTTAGTTGTAGACAGGCACAATACTTTTATTTTGTTTATTTAGTTTTATGTGGTGCTGGGGATCGAACCCAGGGCCTCACACATGCTAGGTAAGTGCCCTACCAATGAGCCCTAGCCCCAGCCCCTAAAGATGTTTTTAGACTAAAGGTAGAAAACAAAATTAGATACTCATTAAAACAAATATGATTTTTCTTCATCTGACACGATTGAGTAGGAAGACCAGATTTACCATCCTGCTTTAAACAATTAGAACATAAAAAAATATGTTTAAAAATCATTTTTATACATTAGACAATAGGAAACACATGGTAGTGATTCCAAAAAGAAAAGAAACAAGCAAGGGATGCCATTATTTGTCCCAGCTTACTAATTGGAGAGGCTATTCAGGACATGGGTAGGAAAGGCAAATCCAATAGGTAGGTATTAAAAAAAAAATACCAGAGAGCAAAAAGAGGCACAGAGACGGAGGTCCAGAGATATTCAGGCAGGTCTTCTTTGAGTCTTCAGAATATTGATCAATACATGTATGTAAAAAAACTCTGACACCAAGGAGAAACACACACACACACACACACACACACATACACACACACTCACACACAAAAGGATCCATCAGAATAGTTTCTGGGACTCTTACAACATTGGAAATCTTTGGTGTTACCACCAACCAAGATAAAAATTTCTATTGAAAGGAAAAATAGTATTTACATACAAACATACATATTCACACATATGGGTATTTCTGAAAATTTACTAAAGTATACCTCTAAGATAGGCACACTTAATTGTACATAAGTTATTCCATTTTTTTAATTTAAAGAAAAGAATACCCAATGAAAATCTACAACTAAAGTAATGTAATAGTTTACATGACAAAAAACCATCAGATATACTTAGCAGTAAATTGGGCGCTACCAAGGAAAGAAACAATGAACTTGAAGACAAGTCAATAGAAACAATTCTGACTGAAACTGGAAAGAAAGAAGAATGAAAACTCCTATTTCCCCTACTTTAAAACCCTTCGTTGGACTTCAATTGCAATAGAACAAAAATGCAACTTCCTTATCACTCAAGTGATCTGTGAGTCCCTTATGGCCTGAGCCCTTTCTTCCCCTGATCCCATTCTTTCCTTGCTCACCAGGCTCCACACTGGCTTCTCTATAGCTCCTAGAAAATGCTGAACTCCTTACACAGAGGCTTTGTGCCTGAGCTGCTTTTCTGCCTAAAGGGATCTTATCTCCAATTTTCACATGACTGGTTTCTTATTATTTTTATCACAGTTCAATCATTACTTTCTAAAAGAGAGCTTTCCTGATAACCTTATTTAAAATAGACTACTGTCTTCCAGTATCACCATGTGTTATTATTTATTGATTTATTTACTCACATGTTTATTGTGCATCTCACTCCACTAGAATTTGTTTTACGAGTCTGGCAATCTTGTTTGTCTTAAAACTGTGTCTGGGACATATATAAAAGCTTCTTAAACATTAATGTGTGAGTGAATGAGAGAATTGATTTTGCTGGGTAAAGAGAGACATGCCTGGGAACAATACAGATGTAATCCCTTTTCTCATTAATCTTATACTGGAGTGTAGAAATCAGAAAACTAGGCCAACTATTAAAATGTAGGATGATAAGAGTAATTGTAGGGAAATAAATTATATCTTCAGAACTCTTATGGTTTAGATATGAAGTGTCCCCCTCAAGTTCACGTGTGAGACAATATAGGAATGTTCGAAGGAGAAATGATACTAGTTATAACCTAATCGGTGGATTAATCTATTTGATAGGCTAATAATTTGAATGGATTAATGAGTGATAAATGTAGGCAGGTAGGGCATGGCTGAAGGAAATAGGTCATTGGGGACATATCCTTTGGGATTATATTATCCCTGGCTCCTTGTACTCAAGCTCTCTCTGCTTCGAGCTCTCTCTGCTGCTTCGAGCTGAGCAGTTTTCTTCCACCCACACCCCTCTGCCATGATGTTCTTTCACTTAGGCCCAGAGCTATGGAGTTAGCCATCCATTCACTGAACCTCTGAAACCATAAGCCAAAATAAACTTTACCTTCTCTGAGCTGTTGTTTTGAGGTATATTGGTCACAGCAGTGCAAAGCCGACTAGACTCAAGAACCACAGGTTGGCCACCCCACCTAAGCTGTACTGGCATTTGGATAGAGGTGCAGGCAATCAGGCAAGTTTACTTGAGGAAATGATTTCTAAACTAATATCTAAGGGATAAGAAGGAATTAGCTTCATAAAGGGGAATGGAAGAGCAGCAGAGGAATCAGGGACAGAGTTGACTCTATGGGAAGCTAAACCTGTTCAAGAAAGCTCTGTGAAGCTGGACTGAAGAGCATAAGGGAGAGAGTGGTAAGAGATGAAGCCAGGGAAGTAAGTAGCTGCAAGTTCATACTAGCCTTTTCAGATGGTTTCAACCAGAGGAGGCAGATGAAAAGGGTACCAGAGAGTTGCTGGATAGCAGATTTAATTGAGGGAGGAAGGCACACACATCCCAGCAAATGATGACCCTAAGGCATAGGTGAGAAGTCTGTCCTTATCACTGATTAGCATCAGGAGACAATTACTGAATATCTTCCATGTTAAGTGGAGTGACTTCCTGAGATGTAGTGGCACTCACCCCTTCCATATATTTTTCCTTAAATAAAAGGTAAATAAACAATAAATATAGTTTAAAGCCAAGGTGTCTCAAGGGATAATCACAATGAATTTATTGACTCTAAACCAGGAAGTTCAGTGTTTGTAATTCACCAAACAAATGAAAGATTAACCATTAAGCTCTTGAATGGTTTCCACTTATAGAGTATAAAATTTTCATACAGCATGCATGAAGCTATTCTTTTAGTATTGTAATTCTGCTATTTAAAAAAATATAATTCACATAACCTACACTTGGTCACTTTAAAGTGGTTTTTAGAATAACCCCCTATGTTATGCAACTATCACCATTATCTAATTCCAAATTTGTATCATCCCCCCCAAACCACAATACTGCACCTACTAACACTCATTTTCAATTTCTGCCAGCCTCATCCCATGGCAACCACTACATAACACTTGTTTTAAATTATAAATATTAACATTAGTGAAAATGTTCATACAGATATGCTTGAACAAATCTAATTCCCATTGAAAGGCAAAAGAAGTGCTTCCTTCACTTTTATCTACTTCTAGATTAACTTTCTATAGAATTAACCTGTAAACTTTTCCATTAAGTAGGACAATTTATTTTTTAAATGAATTTTTTCTTTATAGTAATGTAATTAGCATCTTAATAGTCATAGTTTGAGGTTTAGTTTTTGAAGAGTCAATTAAACATAAATTCATAATGCCATCTCATACCATGCTGCATTTTTGAGATTGTAGTAATGTATATGCACTTGTACATCATATGTTATTGAATTTAGTCAACATAATTAGATGTATTGTATAATTACTACAGTATGCAAACCTCCTTAAATTGGCTAGAGTACAGTCAGCATTCACATTGCTTCATCTTTACCTAGTCTAGTGCCTCTGTTAGGCAAGGAAGAAATCTGAGCCTCCTTCTCTGAAGTATTCCAGACTCTATCTGACCTCCATCCTTTCTGGGCCTGAGATAAGCATCACCTCCCCAAAACAACCTCACCTGATCACTTTCACATATAGACTTTCCCTTTCTGGAATCATTCATTAGCACTTATTCATTTTGGATACTTGATGAAACATTGTGTTACAGTTTAATTGTGTTAACAAAAACAATGAGAATGGTGTGATTTTTTTTAACCTGACAAATCTTTTACATCCTGATGAGTTTTACAACCATGGTCCCTGAAGAAAGAATGCACTCATTTCAATGATTCAGCCATTGCTCCAACCATTTGTTGAATCCTGTTTTGAAATTGTCACAAATAACACATTTCAAACCACACAGGCCATTTTTCAAAGGTAGCCTTTTCTGATGAAAACTAGTTTTCCTTTCTGAATTGATCTTTAATCTCATATACCTGCCTGACTACAACTCTAACCTCAGAGTCTGAGCTGTTGATTACTCTTTAATTTCAGAAAGAAAAAAAAAAGAAACTCCCCCATGAAAAAATGGGGTATATAAACTCTTTCACAAATTTCTCTGAAAATGTCTAAAGAAAAAAAATGTCTAAATAATACTACACATGGAGGGACCTCTAGTAGATCCAATGCATGAATTTCTCCTTCTAGGAGTTCCTGAACTAATTGGAAAAGCATACCATAAAACATCCATCTATAAACAAGATGCCTTATTTTCAGTAAATGTATGCAAATTTAAATACATGCATATTTTAACTTTAACTATATATATATATGTCTTATTTTAAGTAAATGTGTGCAAATTTAAATATATGTGTGTGTGTGTATATATATATATATATATGGCTTATGGTATGTGAAAGGTACTTCATAAAACAAAATTTCACAAATTAGATTTAAACTAAAAATGAAAATCAAGAAAAATGAAAGATTATGGGCACCACCAGGCTGGCATGTTTCCTGCAATATCTAAGGAAACCAGACTGAGAAAACCTGTTATATTTTATACAAATAAGAGGAAATGAAAGATGTTTCTTTCAGAGTTCTCACTTTCTCATGATAGAAAGTGTATCTCATTTTTAAAAAAAGATCCTATAATCATGAATCCCCATATTTATATGCTAAATTAGTATAACAAATGGCCCTTTCTTATCTTTTCTTAAATTTAAACCCCACGAGGGCAAAGAATATATTTTGCTCATTCACAAATATCAGATGTACAAAAATGTTTGATGGAGGAATTCTAGAAATGAGTAATTAGACTCCTTGATAATAATTTTTCGCTCAATACTTGGTTAACACAAATGATACTGTAAACTAAATGTGAGGAACAGTGGATAATTGGAAGAACAGAAAAGCAAGACATTAAAAACAAGTCTTTTAAAAGTTGACACTAATACAGAGCTTTTGCTTAGAGGATCCATAAAACTAACAGATGTTCCTGCTACTCCAAGGTCCAAACTGGGACTCTTTCTTTAGGGATTCAAGAGATCTATCCTGGGAACCATTTTATCTAAATTGCATAGGATTATAGAGAACATAAATAACAAATAATGAAGAAGCAGTGTTTTCTGTGTGTATTATTTATGAGGATAACTTATGTTGGATATGATTTGGGTATGTTACCCGAGCGTGGTTTCCAGTATGATGGTGTTCAGGTCATGGAAGCTATAAGAGATGGGACCTACTGGAAGGTGAGTAGGAATTGAAGGTTTAATATAATTCTCTCAGTACCCTGCGAGAGTTAGTTGTTATAAAAAGAGCACACCTGGTCCATAAATCCTTCAGACTTCCTGCCTTGCAACATGACCTCTTCCTCTCACATGTACTCCTACCATGATGCCATCCACCATGTTGTAATGCAGTCAGCAGGCTTTCACCAGAAGCTGAATCAATGTTAACACTAAGCTCTTGGACCTCCAGAACTGTGAACTAAATACAACTCTTTTCCTTATTACTCAACTCAGGTACTATATATATATATATATATATATATATATATATATATATATATAAACATATATATATGTGTGTGTGTGTGTGTAT
>NW_025999905.1:2113675-2130105 GCF_001458135.2 Marmota marmota marmota | reverse complement strand
ATATAATATATATATATATATATATATATATATATATATATATATATATATCAATAGAAAACTAACACAGAGGATTAGTTTAACATGCTTAATATGGAGCAAAGGCAATGCGAGCTAATTGGAGATAGAGTATGAAATTTTGCTTTATGTGTCACATTTTTTAAAATTTTAAAGAAATTTTTAAATTTTTCTTTAAAAATATATACAATTAAAAACCCTGCAAATTTAGCAGTTTAGTTCATTTTATATTGTGTTTTCTTTAATAACTATAAAGACAAGGAACATTTCTTTTTTGCTAGATCTCAAGCGGTTCTAACACCTTGTAAGCAGCCAATAACTATCTGTTTATACAAAATCGTTTTCCAACTGGAAAAATAACATAATTCAAAAATTTTTAATCTACCTCACTGATAATGAACAATATGACATTGAATTGAATCTGTCAACTTTAGAAAGTTAGCTTGAGTTGAAACAGAACTGACATCTTCCATACAATTTTTCCTGTTGATCTCAGGGTCGTATTTGATGATACTTCAGTGTTTCTAAATAAATGAAGACATTTTCCACTCTATTAATGAACTTAGTTATTCTGAAGGAAGATAGTTATTCTGAAGGAAGACTCAGAAAGCCACTAAAAAAGGAGGTCAATGTAAAGTTCTTTCTTTGGGGAGGAATGGGTATTAAAGGAGATTTTAATAAATATAAAGTCAACTATTTGCAGGTTCTGATATAAAAATATCTCCAATCCACTGGTCACACTCTGTTACTGTCTCAAGGAAAATTTTAAACAAAGGTCTTTTTTAGTGAAGAAATATGAGTGTTGATGTTCTTAACTGTTATTTTTTTTTTCATTTTCATCCTCTGCAAATAGACTAAGAAACTTAAATGTCTCATTTTCTCAACAATTAACTTCTCATCCAAATCTCAAACATCATTTCCATGGCATCCATTTTATTGTATGCAGTTAAATCATTCAATTTTTTGCCTTGCAGTTAATTGGTTGTAAGTATTCAGCCTTGAAAAAAAATTGCTATATAAGCAAACATTGTGGTACACTCTTCAATAAAGTTAACAATGTACTAATTCATGTAGACAGATCCTTACCCTTTGATACAGTGCATTTTCCCTCAAAAAGGGAAAGTAGATATTAAGAGGCAAACTTGAAAACTAATAAAAAGTGTCACTCCATGTCACAGATATAGAAGAAGCTAATAGAGTTAGTTACCTTCTATTTGTTTACATGTCTAAGAGACAAAAGAGGAAGATTTTTAAAAGAAATACTTTGAATAGTATTATCCTTTTGCTACCTTATCAAAGAAACTACCACAAAGAGGTTGTCTTATTGACTTTCCTACTGATTTGTGGTGGATAAAGAGGTGGTTATAGGCATATCTGCAGGGCAAAGTGTTTGGTTGGTTATGACTTGGCTCCATCTGCACATGAAATCTCTTTAGATACATTTTTTCCCTAGTCAGTGATGTTTTATAAAAATCACACATTAGTTGCTGAAATGTGTTCACAAGTTTTGTTGTTTTTATCATTAATCCTGGTGTAAATTAACATGTCTTCAAAGACATATTTTAAAAACAGATATCTAACCTATCTGCCAAAAATAATTATCTCAACAAATCATGTGCCTCTTCACATACTTCATCCCTTCCTTTAGATTTATTTCCATTCTTCACATTCTTCCTTTTTTTCCTATACTTCCTCATTGATCATCAATTTGTACTTCTTACACTTCTAAAGACTAGTGACCTAATCATATTTTGCTCTTTTTAAAATATTTTTAAGTTGTAGATAGACCTTTTTTTTTTTTTTATTTATAGGCAGTGCTGAGAATCGAACCCAGTGCCTCACACATGCCAGGCAAGTGCACTACCACTGAGCCACAGCATCAGCCCATGTTTTGGTCTTGATGTATGATCTGGTCCTATTTGCATTTCCTGGTCATAATAACACCAGGTATTTCATTACACAAATCTATCACATTTTTCCAAACACTGTCTGTACTTTAAAAATTTCTATACTCCATACCTTTGAGACCAAATGGAAGTTCACCAAAATCAAAGGTTCACAATTTTGTGAACGTACCACATGACAACATATTTGTTTAAAAATTGGATGCTTTTTAAATCTTTGAGAAAAATTCACAGCATAGAGAGATGATTTTCCTGCAACTCAGTACATGTATATGTTCACAAGTATGTCCAATTTGAGTAGCTCTGTAGAAAAGAAATGCTATAGGAATGGAAGAGGTAGCCCTGAGCCCTTCAAATAATGTTTAACTAAATGCCAAGTCTTGTATCTTCTGACCCAAAACAAAGATATTTTTCTTTCTACTTTATCTCTCTATTCATATGTGACTACCTTTATATGGTTTGTGCATGAGAACTCATTCAAACTAGCAAAATCCTGTTAATTCTTCTTTCCTACTACTATTTCCTATAGTAGTAGGAAATGTTTGAACATTTCCTACTACTATAGATGGGAGTACATCGGAAGAAAGAGGAAAGGAATATGTTCCCAACTTAATTCCTAAAAACCTTTAGTCTCTATATAATGAAAGGGAAGTGTAGTACTAGGCTGGTCTCATAAAAGCACTCCAGCTCTTTCTGAAACTTCTGATTTTATGTGTCTATGTCTCCTACTTTTCCACCTCTTCACCCTAGCACCTCTTACACTGCCTAAGTGGCATAAATCTATACCTCAAAAATTTCTTGCTACGGAGTAAAGACATAAATGAAACAACCATTTGAGAAAGCAAACACAGGATTTGTGCTCGCCTTAACAAAATGTGGTGTCTGATCAGAATGACTTTTGAAATTAGCCTGAGTCCTCCAGCCTTATCCATCTGTATATATTTGGTCTAAAATTAGAATAAAAACCTGACTTCTCTGCAGAAAGTTAGAGGGAGATTCTGTTGTAGGCTGGGATCCCTGGGAAACATACCCAGAGAAAGAGAGAGAGATTTCATCCAAAACAATTGACAAGTGCTCTAGAATCAACTTCTGTGTAAAGGGAGCCCTCTCCATTAGTAGAACACAATATGACAACAGTAGCAACTCCACCAAAATAAAAAAAACTATTAAATGGGTAGAGAGAGGCCAAAAGTAATAAAATAGATATTCTTCCATTCTCTGAGAATAGAAAATGGAAATATACACTAGAAAGAAACTTCCCCCCATCCCCACATATATATATATACCTAACATATATATTCCCTGATAAATTCCTTAATAAATAGACAAAAATCCTTATATTAAAAAAGAAATGCTTAAGGAAGACTGAAAACAAATGCCTACAAAACTTAAATCTTGTAAAGATGTCAAACTTACCCAATTTTTCTACAAAGTCAATGCAATTTCAATACAAATCCTCAAGATTTGTGTCAACTTGAAAAAACATATTCCAAAATTTATATATCAAAGTAAAAGGTCAAAATATTCAAATTATACCTTAAAAAGAATAATGAAGAATTCATGCCCTATTAGCTGCCATAATTAAGACATTATGACTACAGTGGAGCAATAGACAAGTAAACCAATATAACAAACTAATTATATATATATAATATTTCCTAAATTTTGCACTGCAAAATAGTAACAGATTCTTTCAGGAAATGTAACTAAGTTATATGGAAAAAATAGATCTCTACCTTATCCCATGCACAAAAATTAATTTCAGATAAATTACAGAACTAAATATAAATAACAACATTATAAGTCTTTTTAAAGCTAATACAAGTCAATATGTTCATCACTGTTTGTTAGGAACTCTTAAGCAAGACTTTTTTTAAAAGCTAAATTTCCCACTTAAAAAAGCAGAATTTCTATTTATCAAAATACACAGTCAAGGGATCTAAGGAAAACTTCAAAATTGGAGAATATATTTGCATTATGTTTATTTGATAATGTGCTGATATTCAAGATAATGTCTTATATAATACTGTTTATTATATAACATATAACTATGTCTACATATAATTATATAATACACATAATGTCTAGAGATCAAAAGATATAATGTATGTCTAGGGATGAATAGAAAATGGGTAAAAGATCTTAATAAAAATCTTTGAAAAGAAGAAATATTTAAAGATGCTTTATTGCACACATTATTAGAAAAATGGGAACTGAACCTATATCATACTCATCATGTTGAATAAATTCAAAAGACTAACAATTCAGACTATTACAAGCTACAGGTATGAGTGCTATTTTGTATATCTGCATGTTAGCTTTGAATACAAAATGGGTAAAAGATATTAATAAAAAGAGGAAATATTTTAAAAGATGCTTTATCTCACATGTTATTAGAAAAATGGGAACTGAACCAATTTCACACTCAACTGATTGAATAATTTCAAAAGTTCAACAATTCAAACTCTTAGGAACTGCAGGTATGAGTTTTTTTGGTACATACCTGTGTTAGCTGTGACCAAAATATGCAGTAAGAACAACTTGGAGGAGAAAAAAGTTTATTTTGGCTCACTGTTTCAGAAGTTCAGTCCAAGTTCAGCCAGTTCCATCACTTTGGGCCAGAGGTAAGGTGGCATCTTATGGCTGAAGTGCCTGACAGAGAAAAGCTGCTAAGAACATGGTGGCCAGGAAGCAGAGAAAGGAGGAAGGAAGGAAATACAGCGTCTTCCAGGGTGACCTCCAGTCACCTACCTCCACCAGCCACATCCTACCTGCCTACTGTTACCACCCAGACCATTCAAACTAGGTTGGCCTATTAGGTTACAGCTCTCACACTACAAGCATTTCATCTCCAAACATCTTACCTCCCTTTCAAGAATCATTTAATGTCATCCAGTAAAGTGGAAAGTATACATAGCCTATGACACTATAGTTCTCATCCTAGGCATAATCATGGAGGAGCTCTTGCACATGGGAAACTAAAAACATGTAAGAGTATTCATTGCTGAATTCTTTATAGTAGTTCCCAAATGGAAACCATCCAAATATCCATAAAAAGTAGAATTTGAAAAGTAAAATTTGCACAAGAGACAAGAAAATAATTATAAAACATAAAGGTAATTTTTTTCCTTAGCAGGAAGGGGATATCAGGAAGAAATGTGTATGGGAAGATTGATACATTCTGTGTCTTTAGGTAAGTTTTTTGTTTTGTTTTGGGTACCAGGGATTGAACTCAGGGGCACTTGGCCACTGAGTCACATCCCCAGCCTCATTTTGTATTTTATTTAGAGACAGGGTCTCACTGGGTTGTTTAGCTTTTCATTTTTGCTGAGGCTGGCTTTGAACTCGTGATCCTCCTGCCTCAGCTTCCCAAGCCGCTGGGATTACAGGCATGCACCACTGCACCAAGCTCTTTACATATTTTCATGTTAGTTGAGAAATTACCATGATAAAGCACTATTTTTTATAAGCAGATATGTCTAAAGCAATTTTTTACTATGCATAATATTATATATGTTATTCTAGATTAATTTCATTTTTCTCAAGTTTAATCTTCTGACTTGTGTTTTTTGATAAAATATTCAAACCGCCAAAAGGTTGGAGATAAAGAGGAGGTCAATTTTAATTGTTTCATAGAAAAGGTGGCATTAGAACTACACTTGGAAAGGTACATGGAAATATATTAAGTACAAGAAAGCATGAGCAGAGATATGCTTAATGATTGACAGAGCAGTTTGACTAGTTCACAGATTTATGTATGTAAATAAATGAAGTTAAATCCAAAAAGGTGAAAAAGTAACAAGATGCTTACACAGAAATACATGTATTTGTAAAAATCATTATCTGCATCATTAAAGCTATGTACTTAGTTTATATAAGTTAGACAAACAACCATAAAACGAATCTCATCAAACATACAAAACCAGAATAATACATTTAATTTTGTATGATATCCCCTGATAACAATGTCCTTAATTGGAAAGGAGAAGCAACCTAATTCTTAATTGAAGAGAAAAACATGCAATTAAAGCTTACCCTAAATAAATCACATTCTAGCTCCTTCTTGGTAACTATTACTATCCAGAACCTGTAAGACACATGTCAGGAATTTAACTTCATTACAATCATTTTTTTTTCACTCTGTACTTATTTTCTTATTATCATAAGCACCCTGTGGTTAATATGAACAATATTAGGTGTTGGTATTTAGCATATAGTACACTCAGGCATGTTGGTAACTAATAATTTTTCTTCCCTTCTAGTGTTCTCAGGAATCCTTTCTTCCTTTCTTTGGGTCTCTTCTCCTCCCAGAATACATTTTTGTAACTAGAGCCATTTATTTTGAAAAGAGGGTGGCAAAAGAAAAAAAAAAGAAGAAGAAGAAGAAGAAGAAGTGCATGTCATTCACATGCTCATTGAGATTCTGACTACATAAGCTCTGCCTAGTATTGACCTATTTAGTGCTTCCTTTATTGAATACTCTTGACCATATAGGTGTATTTGCTAAAATGCCATGGTAGTTGGACATCATTAGATGATTTGTGCTACTACTATTAGCCATTATAAAAGTCCAGGTGATTTCTAGTATCCTCTTCTACTAGCACTACTTACTGGATCTCTGAGATAACTAAGGTTTTTTTTTTTTCNATTAAACAAAAGGGGGAAATGTTAGAGTCTGTAAACAAGTCAAAATAACACCTGGCATTTTGCCAGGGGAATGTTAAAGTTCGTAAACAAGTCTGGATGGTGCCTGGCAAAATGTCAGAGGGAGTGGTTTGAGAAGTAACAAAACCGAGCCATTAGGTGTAGAGATTCCTGATTGGTTGACTGATGTATCTAGTTTATGCTAATTAGATAAGCTGTGTGGAATGTATAAATACTGCTCCTGTCCTGCAATAAACGGCTTCCAGTCCTGCTGTATCAAGTACACAAGTTATTCGTCACCCCCCGGTTATTTTGCCCAGCCAGCCGGGCTGCGGCAATTTGCTATTTTAGGCTACCTGGGTATGTGCTGTGTTACAGAGTAAAAGACAAAAATCAAATTTAATAAAATAAAAAATGTATTTATATTTGGAGAGAAGACTACTCTTAAAAAACTGAAATAGTCTAAAACAAGATATTATCCAAAAAATTTTTATTCATAAATGAGAATGCCATTTTAATACTGTACTGTAGTGTTAATGATGAGATTCGCATGATAATCAAATTCAATATTAGAATACAAGTGCAAAGGAATGCTTTTTCCACTGCATCACCTTCCTGCATTGTACCATAAAAACAGTTTTGTTTTGAAGCAACTGTAAACAGAAAAAAAAGTGACATGGATATGTTGGCAAAATACTAAATAGAGATTGGCATAGGGGCAATGACACCTTCCAAGCAAATTTGATAGATTTTTATAAAGGTTTAATTTCACTCCTTGTCCAGTGAAATTAACTCCCTTTACCTGCAACAAAGCCAAATTGTCTCTAGATCACTTTTTAAAAATCTATATGTCCCAATGAAACTAAAATGCTACCTCTAATGAGAAGGATGAGATTCTTTTTGGGGGTGACAATATTTTGCTTACCTGGAATTACATAAAAAGAAAGCGTGGTGAGAAAAAAAATCCTCGACCTCTAGAGAAAAGGTTGAACTTGGGGTGGAGAGATCCAAAAAAGTCCTCAGGGAAGGATGCTATACAGAAGCAGAGGAACACAAGACCTGAGAAATACTTTTGCTACTACACCTCCTTGAAAGACAACTCAACAGCCTCCCCAAACATTGTGTCTGACATGGCTGACAGAGTTGAATTAGAAGGAACAGGGAAGATGAGTTCCCCCAGGTCAGTATTGGAGGTTAGTGTATGAAACAAGAATACTGCTATGCAATCTCTTAAGCCCATGTGTGTGCTTCCTATAATGAACACTACTCTTCCACCTTTGCAATACTGGAAGGTTCTACAGCTCCAACCTATTTCTCTGTTCCTAAGTTGGGCAAATGCTTTTATTATGCAAATTCCATATCGCCAGTTTTTGAGTTCTAGCTCTGGTTAAAAGCTATCAAATTCCTGAATACTACAATATGTAAAATATTATATGCCTGTGTGCTACAATGACAGAATTATTTGATGAGGAGTCATAAGGCTCAGCTTCATTCTAAACTCTGACACTTAGTTGGACAAGGGATCTTTAACTTCACTTTCTTCTCCTGAAATCAGAAAAACAGCATCTGCACTGTCTAGAATACTACATTAATGTGAGATCAAATGAGCTAATATATACCCAATGGATTTTAAATAATAAAATTATACACTAATGGAAAGGATTAAAAGGTAATGCAGAAACTGTGACACATGGAATTTTTTAAATGTGTTTTTTTTTCACTTAATGAATATTTAGAGTCTCTCCTCCATGCCTGGCCTTTGTGGAGATCTGAAAAAGAGGTGAGGGTATATGTAGGAAGGGAATAGATAAATTATATGAGAAGCACCATGCTCCTTTGGTTCAAAGAACTTGTAATAATGCATCAACACATGAAAAAATTAAAAGTAAAATAACAATTTAAAGAAGCATAAGATTCAGCAGTAAGAAACAGGGAGAGATAATTAGTGCTATAAATAGGTCTTTGGAGAGCGGTCATTAAGTAAGTGCTAGAAACCCAAGGTCCCTCCAGGCCTTTAATCCCTTAATTAACATTCCCTGGTACATTTATATATTTTCAACTTTTAAAGTCTGTATTTTTTAACACAAAAAATACTTGAATATATTTACGTGATTCACAAATTTATAGAATACAAATTCCACACAGTTCTACATCTTCCCTACACTTCTATAATCTAATTATAGGCCTTTCCATGTTTCTAATTTTTTGGTATTACAAATCATGCAGCATCAGTATCTGTAAGTTCATAAAATGTTGTTCCATTGGCATAAGATACCATATGACATCACATCAAACCATGGGACTCTACCTAACATAATACAAGAGTGGGGCCATGGCATGGGATCCACTGATTGTATTACATACCATACCACCCAGAAGCTGCCAACCTGAAAGAGCATTGAAACAAACTCTTGAATGCACATTTGAAGGCTTACCTTAGAAGCCATAATCTGTGAGAATGGAGTCCCCTTCTTCTGGATGCACTGTGCACATTGAGTCAACGACATCTATAAAGAACTGTATCCTCAGTAGCAAGAACACATAGATCTAGGAACCAAGTGATTACCACCAGAGGAATTTTTACTTCTTTTCATTACAACAACTTTAAGCTCTACAGACATAGATTTCCTGGTCCCTAAAGAGGACATATTCTGTTAAAGAACACAGGAAGTTCCATTGGACTATATACTAATGTCTCCCTCTAGGATTTTGGAGCTCCTTATGCCTGGGGAACAGTAAACCAGTAAATTATGGCAAAGGTTATTGAACTGGAACATCAGATATGAGATGAGGCTGCTATTGTGCTATGAACTTAGGGAGGAATATGTGATATTCACTTATGCCCCAAGGACTCCTTGTCCAGTTGTGGTGACTCATGAGAAAGTATAGCAACCCCAGGCTGATAAGGTGCTTAGACTTCTTGGGTATGAAATCTGGGTCATGCTACCAGATAAACCACAGGGACAAGTACAGATATTACATGATGGAGAGGAAAACCTGAAATGGAGATTAGAGGAGGGAGATAAAGCAACTGTTACTCATTGCAGCTGTGTCCAAATCAGCTGCACTGGCAGTGACTACAGTTCTTCTACCAGTCTTTCTCTTTCAAAGAGAAAGTTGCAGAGAGACATTTTACCCTTTTGGGGTGGTTTATATGGTATGACTGATGGCAGCAGTAATATTAAGGATATTTTAGTCCCTTGTGGAACAGCTCTGATGGACTGCATTTGGCCTAACACACTCTATGAAAATGGTCAAGACCTTTATGAGCATATACCATAGCTCAATTTTGTCTTTTTTCTTCTCCTTTCTAAAGGTGTCGATTCCTGATAAATTTTTAGCCTGCAAAATAGAAGAGTCTGTTTCTAAAGAGTTTAACTCAGGACATGTCTGTATAAGTATGATTTTCAATGTAATAAACATTCTATTGTGTGCACAGAGCACTTGTTTGCTTACCTGTACAGGTTAGCTGGATTGGACTGGGTTTGACTGGATGGCTCTAAGATGAATGTTGGGTTCATGTCTGACCCACATGTCTCCTTTATCTCGTACCAGTAGGCTTTTGGGGAAAGTGTTTTCATGGTAATAGAGATTTAAGGACAAATCCCTTCCATCCAGGGTCATTTAAGTTTTTGGTTACTTCACATTTGCTAATGTGTAGTTAGCCAAACATGCCACAATGACCAAGCTCAGAGGCCAGGGACAGGAAAGGATATACCTTTTGGGAGGTGATGAATGTGAGGAGAGGGAAGGAGTTCATTTTTTCACAGTGCTTTGGTGTGTGTGTGTGTGTGTGTGTGTGTGTGTGTGTGTGTGTATATATATATATATATATATATATATATATCTCAGATTGGTTTTCCCAGTTTTTAATAATTTCATCCACTCCTGTGACAAACTTTGCAATTTGAAACAATTATAAAATGAATATGCCTCAGTATCTTCATCTAAAAAATGGGGGTAATAATGGATCTATTTTAAGCATACAATACGTTTTTGTGTATAAAGTTCTTACAACTATAATCACTGTTACTGGAACATAGTAATCATTGAATAAATGTTAACTATATTATCCTAAAATTAATAATTCTCCCAAGTTTAGAACCATGTGATAAATTGTCCATCTACAACTCTACTAAGATCCCTCAAAGAAATCTCAAACTCATTCCGTTTAATTCTGAATTCATAACAAAAACCCCAAATCTGTTTCCTTCATACAATCATTCCCTAACTAGTAAGCTGCCATCAGTCATGTGCCCAGATAATTGTTATTAATATGGAAGAAAAGGGAATGAAACCTGAAAGGCAACTAATAATCTGTCAGTTCTCCAACAACAAGAAATTTGACTCAGCCTCAATATATTTACTCATTTGTTCAAGACTATAATACATAGAAAGTAGTCTTAGAATTGCTAATGCAGACCACTGCCAAATGTGAAATTATAAACAAAAGATCAATACTTCCTTGGAGGTTCTTTTAAAATGCATAGTAAAATACACAAAATATAAAATACATAATTTGATGAGTATTGACAAATACATATATCTATGAAATATACTCCTTTACTAAGGAACATTTTCCCCAAAAGTTTCTCCATTTCTTTCCAGTCAGTTCTCCTTCCTGACAAAATTAAACTCTTTCTGGGTATTTTTTCACCACAGAATAGTTTTTTTTCCCCATAACTTCATTTGAATGAAATCAGGCAAATGTAGTACTCTGTATGTGGCTTATTTCACTTATAATAGTATTTGTAAGACTCCTTCATGAAAGCTGTGTGCATTGGTAATTTGCTCCCTTTTATTTCTGAACAGTATTCTATCACATGAACATATAACAGATTCTTATCAGCTATCCTATTGATAGACATTTCAGTCATTTTAGTTTTCGGCAGTTAGATTTTAAAATATTATTAAAAGTATTAGAAAGATGAAACTGAATTTTTCATAATTGGTTTCAAAGCCCTTGTTCAAATAACCTAGTCATAAATTTTCTGAATATTAAACATCAAGAATCTGCTAGACTTTCTGAAGTAGTAGTACCTTTTTAGTAGGTCCATGAGTGAAAATTATAGTGCTCCACATCTAAGCCTACTTTTGATATGGTACATTTGTTATTACTTTTAGTTTTAGCTATTTAATGGGTCTGAAGTGGAATGGATCAAATTATCATTTGCATTTACTTATTAATTTTGACCAACATATAGTTGTCCAGCTATTATTATACCATTTATTCAAGGTACCTTCCTTTCCACTTTTATCAAAATTACTCTTCCGAGCATGAGAAGAAGATTACCACTAAACAGGGAAGAGAGGTGGGAGGGAAAGGGAGGGAGAAGGGGAATTGCATGGAAGATGGAAGGAGATCCTCATTGTTATATAGAATACATGTATGACAATGTGAGGGGAAAAGAAAAGTGTGTCACATTAGATTGGGTAGAGAGAAGTGATGGGAGGGTAGGGGAAGCAGGGAAAGGAAGGACAGCAGAATAAAATAGACATTATTATTTCTGTATGTAAATATGTGACTGTATGACCAATGTGATTCTACAACCTGTACACTCAGAAAAATGAGAAATTATACCCCATCTGATTCAAATGTATGATATGTCAAGATCATTGTACTGTTATGTGTATCTAATTAAAACAAGTAAAATTTTTTTAAAAAATTACTCTTCCAATACACGACCATGAAAATCCACATCACGTACAACCACAAGAATAGGATCCTAATTAGAATAACGTATACTCCACACATATATATCAAAATATATTCTGCTATCATGTATAACTAAAAAGAACAAATAATTTTTTTCAAAATTATTCTGCCACCTTTTTCAAGACCAATAGCCATACTAGTGGGCCTGATTATGAATTTTCTAGCTTCTTCTACTCTGTTTTTCTGTCCTCATGCCAACAACTCATTTGAATATATAGCTATAGCAATTTTGAAAGCTGTGTAAAACTCCCTGACATATCTTTCCTTTTTGAGATTTTTGTGGCCTCTCAGTTCTTTTGATTTTCTATGAGAATTTAAGAATTATATTGTCAATTTATGAAAACTAAGAAAAAAAGTCAATTGAAAATTGAACTACATTAAATCCAGGTTATTGAGGGTATTTGTGTATATGTGTGTAGGGTGCTCCAGAGAACATAATATGCAGCCATGAATTTTGGCAATCCACTTTAAATTAATATGGAATCACTTCATCTTAGGTATAAAAATTTCACTACAGTACATGCCCATTTAGCAGCCCACCATCCTTTGAACAATTACAGTGATATATATTATGTATACATACATTAGAAGCTCAATAATACAGTGTCATAACTTTGGTTTAAATGGCCATCTGACTTAAAAATTAGGACAAGTATATTTATAGTCATACAATTTACAAAAATGTGTGTATACACATACACACATATACACATTTTTCACAAATATTCACATATTTCACAAGTCTTTTTTTTTTCATTTTTTCCTGTAGAATACAAGCTTCCATCTGGAATCTTTTTTCTTTAATCTGTACAGATTTTTCAACTGTTGGCAACAAATTTTCCAATTTACTTTTCTATAAATGTCTGCATTTTGTCTTCAAATTTAAAGGATATTTTTGCTGGGTATATAAATATGGGTTGATGGGCTTGGTATTTTCTTTCAACCCTTTAAAGTTGTCATTCTGATGATAGACTGGCTTGATGTTCTCATTTGTCCCCTTTCTGATAAAAAAAAAAAAAGCTAACCATCGATTCTATTACTCTTCTACTTTAATACACTGTTTCTTTCAGCTATTTTTGAAAATAGTTTCCTCTCTTTAGAGTTCATCAGTTTGCTTATAATGTCCCAGGGTGTAATTTTTATTGTAATTTTTCTGTTTAGGATACATTTAATTCCTTGGATTTGTGGATTTTCATTTCATCAACTTGACAAATTTGATAATAATATTTTGAGATTTAAATGTTGGCAAGAACATTTAACATGAGATTTGCCTTCTTAACAGGGTTTTATGTGTACATACAGTATGGTTATCTATAAGCACATTGTGCTTAAGTTCTCTAGAATTTTTTCATCTTGCATAACTCCTAGTTTATAGTCTTTGAATAGCAATTTCCCATTTATTTCTCTTCCAGCCCATGTAAATCACCATACTATTGCTTGCTTCTATAATTTTGAGTATTTTAGATGCCACATATGAATGGAATCACACAGTGTTTTTCCTTCTGTGACTGGCTTACTTCATTTAGTATAAAACCCTCAAGATTATCCATGGTATTACATATTGGAGGACCTCCTTGTTTTCAAGGTTGAATAGCATACCTTTGCATGTATCTATCACATTTTCTTTATTCATTCAGCTATTGGTGAACATTTTGGTTTTTTTCACGTCTTGGCTATTGTGAATAGTATGGCCATGTACATGGGTGTACAGATATCTCTTCAAGATACTGATCTCATTCTTTTGGATAAATGCCTAGAAGTAAGGTTCCTAGATTATATGATAGTTCTATATTTAATTTTTGAGGAATTACATACTTTTCTTCAAAGAAACTATACCATTTTAAATTCCAATCAACAGTATACAAGGGTTCCAATTATTCTACATCGTCACCAGGAATGACCTTTTGTTTTTCTGATAATAGCCACTCTAACATGTGAGATGATATTTCACTGGAGTCTTGATTTCCATTTTCCAGATGATTAGTGACAATAAATATCTTTTCATGTGTCTCTTAGCCATTTGTACATTTTCTTTGGAGAAATATCTATTCTAATCTTTAGCCCTTTTTAAAATTTGAATTATTAGGGGGGATTTTTTGGTTGTTTGTTTTATATTGAGTTTTAGAAATTTATTATATATTTGGGAATAAGATATATGATTTTTAAATATTCTTTCATTCCATATTTTTCTTAATTCTGTTGATTGTTTCTTAGTGAATAGAGGTACAAACATCATCAATGAAATGCTAATAAATCAAATTCAACAGCAATATGACCAACTGACATTTATCCCTGGAATGCAAGGGTGTTTCAATATATGATAAAAAGTTAATGTGAAGTACCATAATAATTGAATAAAGGATAAAAATCAAATGATCCAATAAATGCAGATTTTTTATAAATTTTTATAAAATTCAACACATTTTCATGATATAAACTAGGAATGGATGGAAATTACTTCAACCAAATAAAGTTCACATATGAAAAACCCACAGATAACAGCATACACACTGGCAAAAATCTGAAAGCTTTCCTGTTAAGATTAGGAACAAGGCAAGGAAGGCCACTCTCTTCACTCCTACTAAACAAAAATGAAAGGCTTCTAGATTAGAGAAGAAGAAAATTATTCCCAGTTTTGTACAACATGATCTAATATATATATAAACCTAAAGCTTCCCCTAAACTGTTAGAACTAATAAATAAATTCAGTAAATTAGAAGATATAAAACCAACATATGAAAATCATTTATATTACCAATAATGAACTATTGAAAAGTAAATAAGGAAAACAAATCCTTTCACAATGGCCTCAAGAATAAAAAACTTAGACAAACCCTGAATGGGAAACATTTTTTTAACTATTTATCTTCCCTATTTTCTGTGTCCTTTCCTTCCTCACTTTTCAGTTGATCTGGCTTTCTTGATCTTTGTCCCATGACTCCAGTCAAATTTTGAATTTCTTTCTCAATTGTAGAATCCCTAATATCCCCAGAGATGGCCCAAATGAAAATATGACCCAGTAGTAAAATTACTTTTTGAAAGGAAGACTCCCCTCCAATTTCTGTTTTTTTGTTTTGTTTTGTTTTGGTTTTTTTTTTTTTTTTGGTTGCTCTATAAAACCTTCAAGTTGTTATGTAGGGTTTTTTGTTTTTTTTCCCAAGTTTATAATAGTTTTTCCTTATGGAAGAGACTATCTGGAACAAGCTCCTAAACCATTTTCTGAAGGGGAACTTTTCACTGTAACTTATATCAATCTCTCCATTTTTCTCTGCAGATCAACAACAACAAAAAAGCCTGCATTCAGTTGATCAACTATGAAATCTACTCCTTTGTCCCTTTCTGCCTCAGACTGCTTGCAATTATTCCATTTTTTTGAATGCTTGCTTGATCTCCATATCAAAACACACACACACACACACACACATACACACACACACACACACACACACGGTGTATCTCCATGCATTGTTCTGAACCCAGGACAGTGAATTTATATAACTCAATGAAGCCTTTCCTTACCTCTTAAACTAATTCAGTTCTTTTGTTCTCTATTGCTAATGCTTATGGTTATTTCACCTCATAATCCTCATCACAATATATGGTTTAAGCTTTTTATTTGTGATTTGATTACATTTTAGATTCCAGAGATTTTTGTTCACAGTTTGTAAGTAGATGAACTTTATTTGCTTTGCTCACAATTATATGAAAAGTGTTGAGCAAGGGCATGTGGTGTGTGCTCTCAAAACACTTATTTAAGGAATTAACTCATTTGTTAATTAATTGCTCCTCAACTACATTGCATCTTGTCTGTTTCTAATTAATTGCGTCATAGGTATTTTAAACTTGGTATACCTCAGAAAGAATACATTTTGGTCTTGACAATCTTCACTTGTTCTCTTTAATTTCTAAAAAAAAAAATGATTTTTAAAATCCTATATATCATGATTGCTTTCTCTATTTCTACAAGAAATGCCGTTGGGATTTTGATTGGCATTGCATTAAACCTATAGAGAACTTTTGGTAATATCGCCATTTGGATGATGTTAGTTCTGCCTATCCATGAACAGGGTATATTTTTCCATCTTCTAAGATCTTCTTCTATTTCTCTCTTTAGGGTTCTGTAGTTTTCATTGTATAAGTCTTTCACC
>NW_025999905.1:2064994-2113472 GCF_001458135.2 Marmota marmota marmota | reverse complement strand
GGGAGGGGGGATAGTAGAGGATAGGAAAGGTAGCAGAACACGACAGTCACTAGTATGGCAATATGTAAATCAATGGATGTGTAATTGATGTGATTCTGCAATCTGTATATGGGCTAAAAATGGGAGCTCATAACCCACTTGAAGCAAAGTGTGAAAGATGATATATCAAGAACTATGTAATGTTTTGAACAACCAACAATAAAAAAAAAGAAAAAGAAATAAATAAAATAAAATCCTATATATCTCAATATCGAAGTAGAAAATCTTAAACCATTTTTTAGGTTTTCTCTTCTCTTAAGACTATTTCCCACACTTGTAGTCCCTTGAGACATAAGTCAAAAATTCCATCACCTCTTTGTACTGTCCACCTTGTTTCACTAATTTTAGTCTTTCCCCTAGCTATTTTGCCTTTATTAAGTACTCCTGCTGCTCTAACATATAGATATTACTAAAACACAAACTTCCTACCTCCTCAATTAAGATCTTTCCGGAGTTCTCATTTTTAATTTTGTAAAATTCAAGAATCTTAATATAGCTTACATTTTTTGTTCATCTGGCTCCACGCTTCTATGGCAAGCTCACAAATTTAAGCACTATGTCTCAAGGAAAAACTCAGCTAGTTTACTTATATACCTGATTGAATATTTCCCACGTTTCCACTAGCCTCTTGCATGATCAAGAACTCTGTGTCCTATGTTCTGACCCTAGGGCTCTGTCCACCCACAGGTATAGCAGATCCTCTTTTCCTTGATACTGGGGCACTTGGAACCTACAGGCTTTTATATACTATGTACAGAATATAAGGAGCCTAGATATGTCTTAAAGGCTATCTGTCTTGCCACCTCTTACTGCCAAAAGTTCTCCACTGCTCTGACATGATGTTGGAAGTGGACCTGTTTTAGTCAGTTTTTTCACTGCTATGACTAAAAGATCTGACCGGCACACCCTAGAGGAGGAAGAGTTTATTTGAGGGCTCATGGTTTCAGAAGTCTCACTCCATAGATAGCTGGCTCCATTCCTCACGGCTGCAGGTAAGACAGGAACAACATGGAGGAAGAGTGTGTCAGAAGGAAGGGGTTTACCCAGTGATCAAGAAGCAGAGAGACACTCCACTCACCACATACCAATATATAACCAAATCCACGCCCCAATTCCCACCTCCTCCAGTCACACCCTACCACTTCAGTTACCTCTCAGTTAATCCTTGTCAGGGGATTAAATCACACATTGGGTTAAGATTCTTACAACCTGATTATTTCTCCTCTGAACCTTCTTGCTTTGCCTCACAGGTGAGCTTGGTGGGCGGATACCTCACATCCAAACCATAAAAGGGCCCAAGCCAAATCCCAAGCTTTACAGGGCCATAAGACTAAAGGCTCTGCTTCAAAATAGGCCATAAAGCTGGTGTTCCAAGAGATCATTCATCTCCCTCCAACACTCTAGATCAGGGGCACATTAAATCAGGGGTCATATCTCCTTGCCTTCCTGTCCTTGCCTTCCTGTTTCAATTGTCCTTTTCCTCCAGGGAGAAGCCAGTTTTCCACTTCCTTCTTCCCAAGGTGATGCTTCTTTTGCCCACTTGTCTGTCAGAGTGAAGGTAGATAAAATGTCTTAGCTATAATAGATCTAAAAATATTATCTCTATTACACAAAATTTATAGAGTCTTCAATTTCATTTCCTGTCATGTCCTCTTCTCACCACCTCTAGGCGGAATTAATTGCTATCACATCTCCCACAGCACCTTATTCGTATTTTTATTTTATCATTTAGCACATTGTAATTATAATTAGCTGCCTGTTTGCCTTTCCCACTGGACTGTGACATCCTCAAGGACAGGGACTGAATCTCACTCATCTTTTTATTTCCTTAAAACTTGCCACAGGGCCTAACCCAGAATTGGTGCTCAGTGAGATTCTGTTCAACATAGGAGCAAAGTGCTTAGAGCTGAGGCCCACATGAAAGAATAGGATGGGAAGAGGGTCAGGAAGGAGAGTTGAAATAGTTGAGAAATGCCCTGATTGGGACCTAAGTTCTATAATGGGCATAGGTTTCATTTCAGAGAGTGAATATTTGGGAGGCCTTTCAGTGAAAGATAAATATATTTATACTAAAGATATTAAAGTATCTCAGAACACAAGGAAGCAGATTTAGAATCATGTGCCTCTTACCCTGCTACCTTTACACACCCACCTACATGTCCATTACCCCCAAGAAGTTGTTACAGAAAATTTTCTTCATTCAATTTGTTTTTTTGAACATTTTTTATTATAAATTATTTTGGTCTTCTATATAATTTCACAGATCCATTGATATGCAAATTTATCACAATAAAAATAGGTAAAATATAGCTCCACAATATTACCACATATGGATAATATTATAAGAGTATTTATTATTCAGCCAAAGGCATATCAGAGGCAATACTAAGAAAATTCATAAGGAATATTCCAGCCTTTCTTGATATTATTAGCCTTAGAGCTTGCATGAAAAAAAAACTACACAGAAGAAGATTATTTAGATGTGAAATTTTATTAAAATATTTTTGTAAATATATTAACTAGTTATATAAATCAAATATGCCAATGATAATAAAGCAGAAAGTGAAACAAAAACATTATGCACCAAGAAGAAGCTATAACTCTTCAACATCTCTTCGATCTATGCACATATATAGATTAAATGATAGGAAGGTTTAAAGCTAGAAAAAAAACTGGTTCATGTCACATATGTTGTTTCAAAGAAAAATGTTAAACATAATTTCCCTAAATTTTGAAGATTAAAAATATATCAAAGTATAATTAATGTAATTGCCAAACTTCAGATAAATTTTGGCTCCCCATACAAGAAATAAATCCTCAAAAATATTTCTAGAGAAGAAACATGATTATGAAAAATCACTCAGATTTTTGAATCATTTTTTGTTGCAATTACAGTATCTATTGACTCCCTGTCCTTAAAAATTACAAAATTTATACTTTAAATCTCCTATTTCTCATGATTTTTGGAAGTGATCTAACTATTGTCAAGGCTGACATTTCATCTCATGTCCATGTAACACTGTTTTCCAATTCAGGGTACTTTGATTTACCCCCTAAAGAGGTGTACTGCCTTGCCAATTAGTTTGGTTTAATTTAGTTTAAAGGGTTTTTTTATACCCACCCCCAAGAAAAGTTTTTACATGTGGTCTTTCATTTTAAGAAATATGTTCTATTGCATATTTTTTGCTATTCTATTGTTCTGTTCTCTCAAAAGAAACAATTGTGTATATTAAATTAAATATAACTTGACATTCAAATCTAACTTTCTCTCTAAATCAATTTCTTTATCTTTCTTATTTTCCAGTTGCTGTTTCATAGGCTTCCTCCAACCTGTCCAGCCTGTCCCTAATGGTCATTTTCATGATGAATTTTATCCTCCTGTTGTGATTTTTTTTTCCAATTCAGTATTCATTTCAGCTATGTATTTCATTTTCCCCTCCTGTTCCTTTGATTTTCATCTTCTTCTGGTATCTTCTAATCTCCTTTATTAACCTTTATATCATTTTAAAATAATAATGTTGACATAATTTTGTTCAGTATTTGAGACACCATTTAACTGAACTCTTTCCTGATTTCTTTGACCACTTTCTCTTATGATGCGTCTTCAACATACCATTCATGTGCCTTGCCTTCTTTCCCTCTGCTCTGCATTTTTTACTATAGTCACATATCAATTAAGTGCTGGTTCCTTGAGGTGTAGGGAACATGGGCATTTTTGTTTCAGTATTTTCCATAAGAATTTCCTCCTCAATTCTTTCCTCCATCAGTTTTTATATAAGAGATCAATAATTTAATTTAATTGCAGGCTCTCTGTGCTGTAGTCTAGCAATCACTGCTGCTCACCGCCCATAGACATTACCTCTCACAATTTTTCCGGATTACTAAATTAGACTGGAAAATTGGAAATAGCAGTTCAGTGTTTTTCTAACTTTCTATGGCATCACAATCAATTACTACAGGTACATCTTTCCCCTTATCTACTTTACCCTTAATTTATGTGTTTTAAGCAATTAATTCATTTATTTATTCATGAATCATTTAATTGGTTATTTATGTGTCAGGAAATCTTCTAGTTTGAGGAATAATAATGTTCCTGAATACTTCAGACCTAAATTCTAGTAGAAGACAAGGACAAAAACACATTAACAATCCAAGAAGGTACTTTTAGAAATGACAAATGCTAAGAAGAAAATAGAATAGGATTTTGAGCTAAAAAACCACAGAGGTGGAATGTTGTTCCTCTGCAGTAAAGAAGTGTCTAAGAGGAAAAACAAAGCAAAGATGCCTGGGAAAGGAGCATTCTATGCAGGAGGGACAGATCTTGCAAAAGCCTAAGCTCATAGATATTGCAGTTCTTCACATATACCTTTTGGTTCTGGGTTACCGACTTTATATTTGAGGTTTTAGAGCTTTGTGTTAGATCTTTGAGTTATGCTTATTTTGGCATCAAATTTTTAATATTTGGAAGTGAGCTTAATAGGCTGTGGCCCAGAGCTCTGCCTGTTACCTCACTTCATTGAGAATATAAACCTCCTCATTTATCACTTCTAGAATTTTATTTTGTGCTTTCTGTTTTTGCTACCAGTTGTTTTTCACTACCTTTGGTGGATTTTTGAAGATGAGAACTGACTGAAATTGCCTTAATTTTTAATACCTTTACATTCAGTTTCTAATCAGTTTTAAATTAAAAGTATGTAAGTAAAATATGACTATGCAGAGCAATTTTGATGATGAGCTATTTGATATAATTTGGTGAAAATTGGTGCTAGAAACACTACTTTTCAAAAAAGCTTCAATAAATATGAATCCTTTCAAAGTCCCCTGAAATATCAGGAGTCAAGTCTGAGTATCAGTATTCCTTCTGATAGATGTCTGACCAAAGGCATGTGAATAGAACCTCTTGTTTATTTAATTTGTTAAACATACATTTCCCAAGAAGTACAGAGAAAAATCTAATATCCTGGTACTACATGCTACAAATAAGTTATGCTTCAACTCATCAAGCACATATGTAAATGTCTAAGTGCTGAAGTTGATTTGATAAAAACAAAGTTTATGACATCAATAAATTCTGAATATGTAGTTTGTCTAGGATTTCAACAAAAAACAGAATTACTTTTGCATTTAGGTAGTTTCTCTATTTTCCCCTTTAGAGAAAATAGAATAAAATACACTTGTATTTTGTTTGAAAAAAATGATGGATCTGGAAACATTTTAGAATCCCAAGATGCGTATAATTTTATATCTTTTCTCAGCAAGTATAAATTTGGAAATCTTAGAATGCACTGAGATATTACTATGTAATATCAAATGTTGAATGAATCTCATTGAAGCCACTTTTAATTGCTACAGTTTAAATCTCTAAGGCATGAACTTTATCAAGAATGTTCTACTTTTTTCTTCTGTGATGCTACTACTGTGGAAGACTACTTCTGGAAGCAAGATGTTCAATCTAGAAAGTTACCTACATTTTTTTCCTACACAAACAAAACATCTAGAAAACAAAAGGCCATCAATAACTACTCCAACTCTTTGAATGCAACCAGAAGGCAAATAACTGTTTTTTTAGAAAAGATAAAAGGTGGACCTATATTGATCCTACGGCTTCCTCTTAGCCTTTTCTTACACTTAGGTGTTTTCCTATATGGAACAAAAATAGCACTTTACAAACAAAGATGACATCAACCCCAATACTTACCTATTCACCTCATTCCTCTCCAAGGTAACAATCATCATAAATTTAGTGAACCTGTTTCTCTTGTCACAATATATATAAAAATGTAAAATCTACACATTTAAAACAAATAGAACATATAATACATAGTACAGTTCAGTATTATTTTAAAAGTTTACATAGGATTACTTCTTAGTAAGTATATTTTTGCAACTAGCTATTTTTCATTCAACATTAGGTTTTTGAGTTTAAACCATATTGGCATTTTTTCTACTTCATTTATTTTAATGACTATGTAGTATATATTCAATATTTTTACATATTCCTTAATGAAGGATTATTTCTATTTATCTATTTTAATAAATTTATTATTTAATATATTCGCCTTGAAGGCAATTAGAAGAATTTAGGATACTTTTAATTTGATCTCTCCTACATCATTTCTCATGACATTGCAGTTGGTTTCCTTATTCCTCTTTAGTTTTTTCCAAATTAATCTTTTTAAAGCCTCCAGTTTGTATTTTAACCTCAACAATACTATTAACTTACCAATTTATTTGCCAGTATCATTTTTGAATCCCACCCATCTTTCTGAGTTTAGTTTTCTTTTGGTTGAATGCACTTTTTAATTAATTTTTTTCCTTAGAAAATACATGATTTATAAACTCTTATTCTCTGTTTATCTACAAAAGTATCTATTGCAACCTTACATTATATAATCATTTGTCTGGATAAAAATACCATTTATCAGCATTTTTTCAGACTTTTTTGAAGTATCAGCCCATTGTCTTGTAAAAGCAGTAAACACAACATTATGTCAAATATCCAATTGTTTTTCCTCTCATATACATGTCCCCTCTTAATAGATAGCTTTTTAAAAAATTGAATCAGTCTTTTATGAACTTTAATTTCACTATGATACCTTCAGTGGTAAATTTGTTTTTATTTATCCTGTTTATGAATTAGCATTTCTTCTAAATTCTGATAATTCTTTCCCCTAATATAGCTTTATATAAAGTCCCTTTTCTGTTTTATTTGCCCTCTCCTCCTATAATTTCTATTATAGTTATGTTGTATCTCCAAATTCCATTATTCAGAACTTCAGTTCTGTATTTGCTACCTTTAATAATTTGTAGTACATTCTGTATGATTTTTCTCATATCCACACTCTAATTCATTAACTCTTTCTTCAGCTGAATCTAGACTTATATTTAACCTCTCTATTTAGCTTCTTATGTAAAGAACTACATTTTTTATTTTTGAAACTTTTGAATGGCCTTATAGAAATAGAAAATGCAATCAGGTAATTCATTTGGGAAAATAAGAGATACAGCATAGCCGAAGCAATTCTTAGCAACAAGAGTGAAGCAAGAGGCATCACAATACCAGACCTTACACTATATTACAAAGCTATACTAACAAAAACAGCATGGTGCTGGCATCAAAACAGGCATGTAGACCCATAGTATAGAATTGAAGACACAGAGACAAACCCACAAAAATATAGTTATCTCACACTAGACAAAGGCACCAAAAACATACCAGAAAAGATAGCATCTTCAACAAGTGGTGCTGGGAAAATTGGAAAGCCATATGCAGCAAAATGAAACTAAACCCCTATCTCTCACCATGCATAAAACTCAACTCAAAGTGGATCAAGGACCTAGGAATTAGACCAGAGACCCTGTGCCTAATAGAGGAAAAAGTAAGCCCTAATCTTCACTACATTGGATTAGGCCTCTACTTCCTTAACAAGACTCCTAAAGCTCAAAAAATAAAATCAAAAATTAATAAATGAGACGGATTCAAACTAAAAACTTTCTTCTCAGCAAAATAAATAGTCAATGAGGTGAACAGAGAGCCTATATTTTGAGAGCAAATTTTTGTCATACACATGTCAGATACAGCACTAATCTCTAGAATATATATAGAACTCAAAAACTTAACACCAAAAAAAACAAACCACCCATCAATAAATGGGCTAAGGAGCTGAACACTTTTCAGAAGATAATATACAATCGATCAACAAAGATTTGAAAAAATGTTCATCATCTCTAGTAATTAGAGAAATACAAATCAAAACTACTCTTAAGATTTTATCTCATGCCAGTCAGAATGGCAGTTGTCAAGAATACAAACAACAATTAGTGTTGGTGAGGATGAGGGAGAAAGGCACACTTATACATTGCTGGTGGGACTGCAAATTGGTGCAACCAATCTGGAAAGCAATATGGAGATTTCTTAGAAAACTTGGAATGAAACCACTTTTTGACCCAGCTATCCCACTTCTCGGTCTAAACCCAAAGGACTTAAAATCAGTATACTATAGTAACACAACCACATCAATATTTATAGCAGCTCAATTCACAATAGCTAAACTGTGGAAGCAAACTAGATGCCCTTCAATAGATGAAAGAATAAAGAAACTGTAGGATATATACACAATGGAATATTACTTGGCATTGAAAGAGAATAAAATTATGGCATTTGCAGGTGAATGGATGGAGTTGGAGAATATCATGCTAAGTGAAGTAAGACAATCCCAAAAAACCATGGATAGGATATTTTCTCTGATAAGTTGAATGCTGATTCATAATGGGAGTGGGGCACGGGAAAAATGGAGGAACTATGGGCAAAGAGGACAGAGGGGTAGGGAGGGGGTATGGGGGCAGGAAAGATGGAATGTGATGGGCATCACATGTATGACTGCATATATTGTGGGATATAAACTGTGTAAATCCAGAGAAATTAAAAATTGTGCTGCAATTGTGTACAATGAATCAAAAAGCATTCTGCTGTCATATATGCCTAATTAAAATAAATAAATAAACAAATAAATAAGTGATTTGTGGAGGTTCTTTTGTAGCTATATAATATATCCTTCTTATTTCTATTTTGTCTTTTGTCTCTTGAGTTACATTAAAGTGTCTTGAATTTGTTCTATAATATCCAGCCTATGAGATATAAATTCTCCAACATGCTGCTTTCAATGACTCCTCTAATGGTGTGTTTTATTTGTTTTGTTTTGTTTTCTTCACAAGGTTTGTTATCTCATTGTAAATTTATCTTCCAAAGGGTTTATTTCTTTGGGACTCCCACATGCTCTGGGTTGTGGAAGAATCCTTGTAGTACTCCAGGATAATTTCAAGATTGCCTTTGCTTGGGGATGCAGGAGTCTCTAGAGTTATACTCTGGGTATCCTCAGATCCTGCAATTAACATGAAGATGGGCCTAATCCTGTTTGGAGCTCATGGTGCATCTTAGCTCTAACAGATAACTTTTCTTTGCACCCTTGACTTTTGTAATCAACATCCTTGTTAATTCCCTGACCTGAGTAAGGTCAAGCTTTCCTTATACATATTTCACATATGACCTGAGCACTTATGACTCTAAGTTTTATAAGGGAGGTTCAGTTCCACATCTCCTATTTGCACAGAATTTGAGACAGAAGACTTTCCTTCCTGCTTCAACAAAATAAATACCCCCAGCCATACTAGCACACATGCACACACACACGCATACACACTCAGAAAGGTTATCCATTGATTATATTAATTAAAGGACTCCATAATGATATCAATTTATGTATTTATCCTTTAGTCACAAAATGTTTGATGAGAGAAGGTGATTTCCCAAGTTCTTTTAGTCTAATACATTGATTAGAAAAATCCTATTTATCTTTGGATTCATGAGTATATGCATCTATAGTGATATGCACAGTTGACTGCTTTAAGTAAGTTAGGGGGGAGACAAAACTTTATTTTTAAGTTTAAAGCAAATTCTAACCCTTTTGCAATTTTAGCATTTGGGGCTCTGATAACTAAGGGCGCCTTTTTCAGTGTGGGAAGATTCATGCTTCCTTAAAGAAATATTAAACAGTCATGTTTCATTATTTCATAATATCATTTTCAACATCAAAAAGCTTTATTAAATGAATAAATAAATACAAAAATAAACATTTCCCGTCCTCCCAAACATTAAGTTTTGAAATCAATTTCCTAGAAATTTGGAAAACCAAGGTTTGGGCTTTTATTTGCCAGTTCCCTGTTTTCCTCTTCTACAAACAAACAGAAAATAAACGCCTTGCTAATTTTATTTTGGCATTTGATATTTGACAATTCTTATAAATTTATTATGGAACTCAGCTAGGAATTCTAATTTCTAGTGTTAAACTTCTTTTATCGAAGGGCTCTTGGCCTTACATTTAGGAGATATGACTGCTGTTATAACTTCCGTGCCCCTATTCCACACCATTTAGAGGAAAGGAAGAAAAGAAGTAAAACCAAGGGCAGAAATCCTCCTGATTTTGATTAATCTGATCCATCAATTCAGGCAAAATTGACTGCAATTGAAAAGAATAAGCCGTGTCAGAAGTTTCTATTTGTTTCAATGTTGAACTCTTAGTACATGAAAAAACAGTTTCTCAGAGATATGTATCTAATTTCTAGTACTATTTTTAATTTCTCTTCCATGTAACTATACAATCAATTTCATTTATTTATTTAAACCATAAAAATAAGAATGATGATTGTAGTCATTTTTTCTTTTATAAGGTTATTCACAAATTGGAATCCACTCCTTCCTCTTACCAAAAATTTTTACAATTTACAACTAAAGCTCATAAACCTTTTCAGGCATTTTATAATGGCAGATCTCAGAGCCAGATGGTCTAAGGTCTAGAAGAATACAGAATGTGTGAGAGCATTTACTGATGATTAGTTGATAAGTGTCATAATTTTAACAATGGCCAATTAGCAAATCCTAATAAAGTTTGCAGAGAACTCATGAAAGTTAATCATGCTTGAATTTCTGCCATAGAATCACCTCACTTCAAGCAATATATTCCTAAAAATTACATGTCAGTTGAACATTTATAAGAACAAAAGTTTTCAGGGACCTGAATTATCACTGGAGATACTTCATCTTCATTTCTGATTGATGTGCAATTGGCAATGGCTCAACTGAAGTTCAGTTGTCTTCTTCCTGATTCTTTATTAAATAACAAGTTCCCCAAAGTGGATTATAATTTAAACTAAAAAAAATGTTTTGTTTTGTTTTTTAATTTTTTATTGTTGGTTGTTCAAAACATTACAAATTTCTTGATATATCATATTTCACACTTTGATTCAAGTGGGTTATGAACTCCCATTTTTACCCCATATACAGATTGCAGAATTACATCAGTTACACATCCATTGATTTACATATTGCCATACTAGTGTCTGTTGTGTTCTGCTGCCTTTCCTATCCTCTACTATCCCCCCTCCCCTCCCCTCCCCTCCCCTCTTCTCTCTCTGCCCCCTCTACTGACATTCATTTGTCCCCCTTGTATTATTTTTCCCTTTCCCCTCACTTCCTCTTGTATGTACTTTTGTATAACTCTGAGGGTCTCCTTCCATTTCCATGCAATTTCCCTTCTCTCTCCCTTTCCCTCCCACCTCTCATCCCTGTTTAATGTTAATCTTCTTCTCATGCTCTTCGTCCTTACTCTGTAAAAAATGTTTTTAAAAGTGAGTAATTATTTTGTATATTAAGAAAGAGAAATGCTTATAATATAGAAACAGCTATTTCTAAAATATTTGAAGAAAGCCTGCAGAAAATGAGATAAAAATGGAAGAAAGAGCACAATAATGGCAAGTTCTTTCATGATCATCTCATTTGACTTCATAATACTGCTACAGGTAGGGACTCTTGATGATATTTAACAAACTCAGGTAAGGAAGAGCTGAGAAGTTAAGTGGCAGAGCCAGAATTTGAACCCATTTCTCTATCTCAAGTTCATCCACTTTCTTTGCTACAGCAAGCCTTAACTAGACTCATACATGGAAGCTAGCTTCAGAATTTTTGAAAGAGCTTTCTGAAAAGACACAGTTGTGAAAGCTCAGGAAAATCCATAAAAAATGGAATAGCCTAGATAAACATAGATTCAGACAAGCATCAAAGTCTCCAAGTAGGTAAAAATTAAATTGTGTGCATTTATAACACATAACAATCTTTTTTTTCCAGAATTTAACTTCACTTTGCTTTAACATATGAATCATTACCATCGTTTCAATTAACAAAAGAAGAAATGACTCTGCTAATGCAGAATCATGGAAACCCAAGCCCACTGCTGGTTTCTGCTCATGGTAGCTATCTCATGGGTCCTGCAGTCTCCAAGCTTAACTTCTTTTTTCTTGCTAACGCCAAATAGTATGAACCCCAGTTGCTCTGGAACTTATCCCTGCCCTAATACTGAGCCCCACATTAGAAATATTGCTGATCAATAGTCTCCTACTCAGGCATTCTAGTGTTACTCTATTTCCTTGATATGGTAAGTCATCATTCCTTAAGGATTGCTCATGATTTTGGTCAAACAACAACATTTTTCTCGACTATTCCTGGTATCCAATGGTATCCTTGACACCTTAGATCAATATCTGACTTTCCACATTTTGTATTCCAAATGAGAATCTAGTAATGAGGAATGTGGATGGGAACTATGGGAATGAAGAGTTCACTCTTTAAATAAGTTTCAAATGTCAATTAAGATTTTTGAGAGTGACACACACAAAGTTGGTTTTTGTTTGTTTGGGCTTTTATTCCCAATGTGTAGAGTGGAAGAAGAAATAAGGTGAAATGAAATCATAGAGATCATTTAGGCAATACTGAAATCTTGGCTTAAAGAAGAAATAGGAAGGCAACCGAAAATAATATGATTAGGGAGGGATAACTGAAGAAGGAGCAAACTACACTTGTTTACTGAATGTAAGGATCAAGAATATAGGAAGAAAATTCAGGGGAATTTCAAACGCAGAGACTGCAGGAATAAAGATATCATTGACAGAGAAGAAAAAACAGAGAGGAAATTGGGGGGTTGCCTGGGGAGGAATGAGCAGCTAATGTGTCCAAAATTAGGAAGGTTGATCTTGAGTTGAGGGGGCCTTATGTCTGAGGGTGTGGTGATGGCCAACAAATTCCTGAATTGAGATCTCCAACCTGTGCATGATAGCAGGGAATCAGAGGACCCAGAGATGAGATTTTGGATAAGGAAGAGGATGCCATTGGAGAACTTTTATTAAAATGCAATAACTAGAGTACAAGAAGCAGTGAAGCCCAGCTTTATGGAAGTAAGAAGTGAAAAACATTCACAATGGAATATGTCAAGGAAGAAATTAAATATTGTAATAGCATTAGAAAGTATTTTCTAGGAGACTGTCTTTGAATTTAAAATTTAAAAGTTTTATTCAGGGTTACAAGAATTATGACACTCCAGGTAATCATACAGTTAAGTAAATTGTGTAAAGGTTTCCCAAAGCCCATTATACAACATTTCTGAAAATGGGAGGGTGGACAGACTGTACATTTTAGTAAGACAGCCTCAGAGAAATACATGAATTTTAGCTAATGAAAAATATGCAAATGTGCCTCATTACATTTTAGTGTTAAGTGAATAGACTGAGTAATGTTGCATAAATGTCCTCTGCAAATTTGGAAAGTGTTTACAATTTGTTCCTAATGGTAATATAGAAAAATTAATTCTTAATCATAATACCTAAGGCTCAAAGGATAAGAATTGGCTGCCCCATAAAGTCTGTTATTGAGGTATATATAATCTTAATTCTGTACACTTCTGACTTGTGAAAATGAACTTCATTTATGTAAATAATCTGTGTAATTTAGAACAATATTCCCATGGAAGAATAAATGGATATAACCTTAGGTTGAATGAGCTGTTTTCCCATCTCAACCTAATATTGTGCTGTGCTTCTCAACACAAACTATTCAATGCACATAAGATAAAATTAAAATAACTAATGACACCTAACTGAAGACAAGGCTCAGAGACCTCTATGCCCCAAACTCACTCAAATGAGCTTTTTTTCATCTTTTTCTTCCACTGCATCTTAGTATCCCATTCCAAAGAATACGAGAAACATATTGTCCATATAGCAAAAGAAAGTATAATTTTATATTATTATAGAAAGTATGCAGCACTGAGCTTTAGAGGAGGTGGTTCAGATTTCCAACTGGTATACTGTTGTTTTTATATGAACTCTCTAATAAAATACAAAAAAAAAATGTTGAAGTGACTGAGAGAGTCAATCACCTTGATTCATGTTAATTCACCTAGTCTGGTAATAGTGAGAATACTGGCTCATAGTACTTGCAAAGTAATTGTAATAAAGTATAATTAATCTGATAGAAAAATTCTTAAAATTACATTAACTTTGGCTACTGTTGCATTTAAACAAGATGCTCATCAAAATACCTAAAGCATTAGGACTGTTTTCATACTGGAAAAGATCTCTGACTAGTAAAATTCATTTTAGAAAGATTTACAACAACAAACTAAGTTTCTGACATCCCACTATAAATAAATAATTGCTATATTTTATTTGATCAGGTACACTTACAAGTTCTTTACTGAATTTTATATTTCAACAGGGAATTTTGAGTTTCCATTTATCCTCTACACAAAAGGTGGTTGTAACACCTAACCTGACACACAAAAAAACAAAGTTAAAACATGTTAAACCAAATAATCAAGATGTCCTCCAAAGGCAACTAGAAATAATAAATATAGTTTATAAAACATGATTCTATTTTATTTAAATTGCATCAAATGTGCAAAAGGGAATATGTGAGAAAATAACTGGTTATTTTAAAAAAAAATTAACTCCAATCTGTGAGCTGTACCTTGCATTTTCTCTAAAATTTTTAGGAAGTTGAAGCCAGTATCATAAAAATTATGTATTATTTAATTATACAAAAAAATGATTCATAAAATATTTTGCCTCTTAGAAAATACTCCAAGTATTTTACAAGGAACAATATAGTTAGAGTACCAAAAAATATACACAACTGCAGAAGCAATTAAAATCAGTAATAAAAATCAAACATAAAATCAGTGTACCATGCCAAAGGCCTTTTGAAATAAAAGAGCTTTAAACCCACAGAACATAAAAGGAGGCTAATTCAGTGGTTGTCCTCAATTGAAAAGAGAGGACGGATGTTCCATAGCCCTGGGCTGCCAGACAGAAATTCTTGAACCTGTACTGTTAAGTTTCAGACTAAACATTATCTTTCCCTGAAAATTCACCATTTTTTTTTAACATTTCTGTTCTCTCCAAGATGTTCTACTTACAGTGTCAACAAAGAGACCTTAACAATAAGGGTCAATTATAAGCAGAAGGAATACTGCTTTTCTATCACCACATTTGCCTTTGAATTTTAAGCAGGAAAAATTCCAAAAAACAAGAGACTACTGACTGTTGGGACTTGTAACATCATTCAAGATCCTTGAGAATGTAAACATCTGAACATTTGGATAAAATGAGAAATAAATCATAGTTTGAGAAAAAAAAACTTTCAGGAATAACAGGCAAATTAAAATCTTTTCAATATATACAACTTTCTGACAGGGTAGAAAATACATTCATCAACAATGAATGAGAAAAAGAGAGACCTAAATAAATTTATTGTGAAATTTTCAAATACTGCTTTAAAGCAGAGTAGACAGAGGTTCTACTTCATAGTTTTCATAAAATTGAACTGCCAGCTTCTTTATATGAATGGTCAAACATTACAGTGGAACTCTCATCACAGCATGAATTCCTGGAATGAGGTATAAAATTCTTATTTCTTTGCAATAATGTACTCCAAGGCATTGTGACTTAATATGGCCTGGCATATGCTCAGGACATGAAAAATAGACTCTTTTTTCCACCAAGAGTATACTCTTAAGTGAATTTCGCTTAGCAGATGTATTTTACTGAACATATTTTAATTTTTCTAATGTCAATGTGTTTGAAGAAAAAACCTTGACATTTCTTTTCCACCTAATCAGTAGAGGCTTTGTGGAACAATGGAAGAAAGAGAAAAGAACATTCACAAATATGAAAAAAAAAAGTTTTTTTTTTTCTTCTTGTTTTGCATTAGGAGAGAATTTGAAAGCTAGGAAGTGATAAACTAGGTAAAGGCAGTATATCAGCTTACTTAAAGAAGAAATTCAAGTTTTCAGATGATGATTCTTGCCTTCTAATTTTTCCTGATCTGGTTTTCTGTCCACACCTGGCTTTTTGACAATGACCAGAGAAGAAGCAGATTTATTTTTCCCAAAAGAGTCTTGAAGAAGTTCCAAAATTGGCAAAGTTAGTCTGGAGAACAGGAGTGGGGAAGGATCAGTTTAGAATGATTATGTTAAGGAATTTCTGAAGACCAATTTTCCACTCAGTGTGCAGAGAAAGGTGTAGACTTCTTGGCAAATGCCTTTTACCTGAACCAGATGTGGAGAACACTGTGTAAATAAAATAATGGGAGACTTAGAGAAAATCCAGGATTCCATTGTGAATGCTACAACTGAATATAAAGACTCCTTAATTCAGCCTTTAAGACATGTTCACCCTGCCCTTCATATCCTAAAGTGTCATCACGCCCACTTACCAAAGGCCAAAATCAATCTTTCTGTTCTAGGAGGATTCGGTGTTAACAAATGTACATGATAGTGGGGGAAATCCATACCAAGTAGCTATGTGACTTGTTATGCATTTTTATTTAAAAAATTAAAATTTTATCCTAAGCAGGATAAAAAGGACATATAGGTAAGGAAAACCAAAAAGAGAAAAATCAAGCATAAAAGAAAGAAAGAAATGGGAGAGAGAAAAACAGAACTGTTTCTGGGAATCAGGGGAGTGGAAAGGAAGTAGAATTCAACACAAATTCTCTGACCAACCTAGAACCACCCTCACCCCCACCTCCACCCAGAGTTAGAAGTGGGGGGGGGGGCAGAGGTAAGTTTACTATTGAGTAAGCATTAAGTCAGAATGTGATGCACACCACTAGCAATAGACAGACTCAAAGAATCTCAACCTCACCCTTTAATATAGCCAAGCAGAAACAATCAACTACATACATGTTTTCAAAATAAACAATATTTCACCTCAGATAAGATAAACGACAGCACCATTTGTGCACCTGGTTCATCCTGGATTCATGGGATATTTGAAGGAGCCATTTGTTAACTAGGTTAATTCAGACAGAAAATAAATTCCCCATATCTTTATGACAGAAGGTAGTTTTGCAACTTAAGTCACTAAGCAGACTTTGTCTATCTTCCTTCACTGCTACATTTCAAAGGAATGGTTCCATTTCCCTCAGAAAGACTTCCCTGGGTTTTAGATGGCAAAGAGGTTTAAGTAGCTTTTAAAAAGATTTATTCACATTTCAAAGCGAAAGAAATAGAGCTTTCAATTACAAACTTTCTACAGTAAATGGTTTAAGAAAAAGGGGGAGGCAAGGGAACCTCTGTTTTCAATAGGAAAAATTAAGACTTTGTTCTATTTGCCTTTATATACAAAAATAATGGAGATAGAAATATTTTGAACTTATTTTTTGAAAATTTAATATGTACAAGAAAATATTTCATCCATTAAAAAATCTGACATTAAAATAAATAGTTGCAGAATTTTTAAAAAGAGTTTTTTAAAATAATAAGCATCATGAGGAATTAATATTAGAAGACACTGAGGTTGTGGAATTCACATAAAACTTAAACATAGAGGCTCAATCCAACACCATCCAATATTCACCTATCAAAAATAAATATATATAAAGAGAAGAAATTTAAAGGAAAGGAAATGGACCAATAATGATGAAAATTCCAAAAGCTGAAGGATGTCACAAATCTTCAGATTAAAAAAAATCTTGAACATTAAGCATCATAAATTTAAAAAGGTATAACCCCAAATAATCCTCAGGAAATGTAAAACTGTCGATGTGGTTGTAACAATTTATCGGGGAACAGAGGTAAATTTGCCTTCAAGGGACAAAGTGTCAGATCTACACTAGTTTCCTGAACAAGGGATGACAGTAGAGACAATTAGTTACTGCTTTCAACATTTTGAGTTGACATTTTTTAACCCTAGATTTTGATACCTAGGTCAAGCAAAATTGAAGGTAAAGTAAAACTTTATTGATAAGCAAAAGACAAAATGTTATTGCCACATAGTTTTCCTTTACAGAGAAGAAAAAGGTGAAAGATATAAAAAATGAAAAAGGGATTCTAAAGAAAGAAAGTGCTGTCAATCAAAATAACACCCAGAATACCTAAATATAAACCCTGAGGGTAAGGGCTGAGCAAGTGTTCTCAAAAGCATTTTTTTTTCTTTGTTATAGCAGAAATTCAAAGATTTTCTTCAAGGAGAAGGTAAATATGACTGAGATGATCCTGATTATGATTTAGAAAGTAAAGGATCTTAATGGTAACATGAAGAAATTTACTATCTTTGACAAATTTAAAAAAAACACAACTAGAAACTCAAAGAAAAAACAAAAAGTTTTACATTAAATTCATGATCGAACTATGAACCAAAGAAAAATGTGGGATCCTTTTACCACTTTATGGAGTATAAGACAAAAAATTAATTTCAATATGGAACTTGGAATAATATCCAAGATAATTGATTTAATCACAAGAAAATATTTTGTAGGGAATGTACAGATAATGCTATATTCAATGCATAAGGAATATTTAACACTTTAGTAGAAATTCTAACTTTCTTACATGGTGATGTTATCCAAGACATTAAGAATTGACTTAAAGAATTCTGGATTATTAAAATTATGTGGCAGAAATAAAATTAGTAATTAACCAACATTGGAAGGAGATGAGTAAAGGAGAAGAGATAGTGTATCTCCTGTGTCCTGGTGAGAAAACATTAGATTTAATCCAAGTGATTAAATGAAGGAATAAGTGTATGATAATAGTACTCAGTGTTTTGAGGATAGCTATCACAAATGTGAATATAGGAGTTATAAGAAATTACTTATGAGATGTAGAACTAGGGTTTGGGAAAAGAAGGAAAAGGAACATTGAACATTAATTTCATGTTATTTATTGCCTAAATTTATTTCAAATACATGTTATATTTTATAAGATATAATATCAGAAAAAAATGTCTCTGTATTTTATTAGCTCAACCCCTCTTATAAATCTTTCCTTTACTTCAAGCAATGCTCTTTTTCTCACAGATGGTCATACCTAGAATCATCTCTGTGGATTTACTTTCCCTATTATTTGTAAAACTGTAGTTGATTTTATTATCCAATATGATATTTACTATACCAAGACCTTTGAGACATATTCTTGTTTGAGTGCAGAGTCATAAAGATATCTTTGTCTCTGTAGATAAATTGTGTCTTTTCTTTTGTCAAAAAATAAAAATTATGAGGCCCTTAACTGCAAGGAAACTTAAAACTTAAAGGCATTGCCCATTTGCAGTTATCAATTCACCTAGGTGTCTAAACTTTTAGATCCTTTTTATTCTGCTTTTATTCCTTTTATTCCTGTTGACAAATTAGGTATTTTGAAAGCTTTCTCAAATACTTGAATTTGTAGGAATTTTTGTTGATGTTAAATATAGCAAAAATGCACCAGCTCAACTATTATAACAGATGTTTGCTACACTCATAGCTGTGCCCACATTTTTCCCCAATAAAGTTTAAGTTCCTTAATCATAGTAATTATATATAATAGATTATATCCCCATATCCCTACCTGAGAGCTGTATATGTAGTAGGTGCCCAATAAATGTTTCTATGTTGGATTGACTTAATCATGGTTACCACAGTTTTTCAATTTATGGTCAGTAGTAAAAAAATTTCCCAAGTTACATATAAACAAAAGGAAAGTATTTTACCTCTTAGCCACTTTTATATGTGCTAATAAAATTCTTCTAAAAGAAACAAAGCAAATATAAAAGACTAACTTGTGATTCATAAAAATAGAAATATTGCAGTCACATTTCACTGGATCACTTCAAATGCAATTTTCACTTTTAGAAGTGAACACATAATCTAGACAGGAAAAAAAAACTTATGAACAAATCCATCCTGAACAATATACTATAGTGAGATGTATTTTTTCTCTTCAAATCCCTACATTTATGCACTTATTAAATATCTGAACCTAAATATGGATGGGGAAACCAAAGGTCTGGGATCCTTTTGAGAAAGATCAATTCCTACATCTTTAATTTATAGCCCAATTCGCTAAAACACCCAGCTGCCTCACAAATGGAAGTTTTCATTCAAGGGTCATTGAGCAGTGATGTTGTCTTGTTGTACCATAGTCAGAAAAATACTTTGAAAAATAACTTCCTACCACTAATTCACAGTGAAGCATCACTATTGCAAGATCACTCAGATGCTTCAGTTTTCTCAGAGGTAGGGAAACCAATGTTCCTTAACAGGCTGAACAGGTGGTTCTATCAGCAGAGCTGTACCTTTGTAAAGATGCAAGAAAATCCTGTCAATATGTAGGCCACAGACTGGCATATCTGTCCTCAAATTTTTCTACCATGAACTAGAAACAAAAAGTTCTCACTATAAAGTTAATCTTTGGGGCCAAGATATTCTCAGCAAAATGCTGAAGTTAACAGATAGCTTACTCAAAACAGCACAAATACTAATGGTAATTGACACTGATGTCTGCATTAGAAAAGCTATCTAATATTCAGTATTACAAATAAGAAAGAGGATAGCATAGTTCTCTGGATTGTAGAGATCAGGGCAAGTCTGAGTAGAGAGAGAAAACCCAGGGAAAATACCCAATGGAGCATTCAAGAGGGACTTTGAGGAGCAGTAGAAACAGAAAAAGGAATGAAGCCAAGAAGAAATAAGAAACTAGCTCAATATGTAAAAATCATCACTTTTCTTGAGGCCTCCCATGTGTACTGAATAGAAAATGGTAAATGAAAGACAAAATTTATAACCAAATCAAGTAGACTTTGATTAGAATATGCAGAATTCAAGAGAGAAAGCTAAATGACCTGCATGTCTAAGCAACACCAGTTACTTTTTCTTGAAAAATTGCTACTTGACCAGAGCAAGGCAACTTCCAGAAAGGAAATGGTGATACAGAATGATCAATTCTGGGTGAACTCCTTAAGAAAATAAAACCTGAAACTGGTTCTTAAAAAAGAACACTTAATTATGAGTGCAATTATAATGATGATTCTCAACTCTCACGGCATATTAGAATCACCTGGGAGCTCTTACATTGTAAATATTCCCAAGATTCAGTTTTCTACCAGAAATTCTGATTTAACTGAGCTGAAGTGGGACCCAGGCATCACCATGGTTAAGTCTCCCTGAGTGATTCTAATGTGCAACCAGAGCTGTAAACCACAGCTGAAGCCAGGACGTGAGCTTGAGGGTATTAGAAGATTTAGGAGCTGCTGTTCCAGGTCTCCACCTGCATAGACTTCTCTTTTGTTCTGATGTCTTTTTCCCACAAAGTTACTGAAGTCACCACCTGCCATAGATGGGATCTTGAATGTCCCCCAAAGGTTGATATGCTAAAAACTTTGTCCTCAGGTGGCAATGTTGGGAAGCATTGGAACTTTTAACTAGGCCAGGTCTAGCAAGTGATCCTTTGGACATTTGGGTATGCAGTTAAAAGGAATTGTGGAATCCCAGAACCCTCTTTTTTGCTCCTTTTGCTTTGTGGTTCCGAGGTGAGCCGTTTTATTTCAACTTGAGTTCCCACCATGATTTGCTGCCTTGCCACAGGCCCAAAGCAGCAGAGTCAACTGATATGGACTGGAACCCCCAGAACTGTAAACCGAAACAAACCTTTTCTGTTTATAAGATATATATAGATAGATAGATAGATACATAGATAGATAGATAGATAGATAGATAGATAGATAGAGATATTTTGTTACAGTAATGGAAAGCTGACTAATATGCCACCATAATACAGATTAGACTATTTACATTGCTGCTATATAAAAACCATCTGTTCTGCAGCAGATCCATATCTACACAACCTATGTAACTTAACAAGTTTGAGGAACAAATAATTGAATTCTAAATGCCACCATTTGGACTGAGATCTCATGAGTATGTTGACCACAAAGGAAAATCTTAAGAAATCTTAACTTTTCAAATCAATGACTTATTAAGAGTGTTGGGGAAGCATGAGAAAGATGGTTTCATTTCTGAGCTCATGAGAAAAGCTTTTGAGGGTAATGCATATATGTTTACTATCTTGATGGTAATGATGGTATAATGGGTACATAAATTGAACTCATTGAATTATACACTGAATTAAATGCACTCCCTCTACTTAATGACAATTACAACTCAATAATATAAAAAATATATAAACTTTGCCTTTTATATATCTGTTAAGTCATTTTAACATTTTTTTTAAAAAAACATTTTTTATCTCCAAATTAATCATTCTTAATGCCTTTGAAAATCTAGAAATCTGAAGTCAAAAGTGGGAAGAAAGGCCCCATACCAGAAACGTCTCTCCTCCTATGATCATCAACTTTTCATCTCCATAACAAAGAACTTGAGGAAAACAACTTAAAGGAGGAAATATTTATTTTGGTTCATGGCTTCAGAGACTTCAGTCCATGGTCATCTGTCTCCTTTATTCTTGGGCTTGTGGTGAGGCAGAATATCATGATGGAGAGGGGGTGGCACAGCAAAGATGTTTACCTCATGGTGACCAGGAAGCCGAAAGAGAGGGAGAGGGGGCTGCTGTTGTAGCTCAGTGGTATCACTTGCCTAGCACGTGTTAGGCACTGGGTTTGAGCCTCGGCACCACATAAAAATAAAGAAATAAAACAAAGGTATTGTATCCATCTACAACAACCAAAAAAAATAAATAAATAAAAGAAAAAGAAGGAGAGGAACAGTCCACGGACAAAAATGTACACTTCAAAGTCACACTCCAGTGATCCACTTCTTCCAAATAATTTCCACCTGCTAAAGTTTCCACCCCCCACCCAGAACAGCACCATCAGCTAGGGGACACTCCAAATGCAAACTCTAACACATACCAACCCTTTGGAGATAGTTGAAATTTATTTTAATAGCTGAAAGTAAAACCATAACCATTATCCAGGAAGTGTGACGCCCTCAAAGATTTGAAATTATCACATAAGCACCAGATAGTTATATTCATCTCCCAAAGGAACAGGGACTCAGACACAAAAAGAGCAAATTTGGGATAGAAAAGAAATGTGAAAACTGGGAGAAGGGAGGCCACTCAGTTTGCAGTAGGAAGTTTTGGACCCCTGAGTATTTGGTGGGGTAGGAATATATGATGGAAAGGCTATGCAAATGAGAGCTGTGACCACCCAAGAACTACACATGCCTTGAACAGCGTCACGTGCAGACTGATCCTTACTGTTTTTACTGGCATTGCTAAAACATTTGTTCTTTAGGATGGCTTATAAAATAATCCTTAAATAATCAGTGACTTTGTGATTACTCAAGAAGACTCTTTGTTTATTGATATTCTGCAAATGCATTATTCTCCTTAAATATCGAAAGCAGAAGAATTTTGTCACTTTGATGAGAATTGGCTAGGTTCTATTAAATTTCATATGCACATAATCAAGAAGGCAAACACTTGAATATGTAGATTTAAAATATCAGAGCAAGAATCCTACATAACAAGGAATTTCTAACCTACTAATTCCTGCTGGTATAACTATGGTAAAAAAATAGTATGAGCAAAATGAAAGGTTGAAAATAAATAAAATTCTATGAAACTGCAGTTTTCAATTAATACCATTTTGCTATTATTGTTCTGTAATTTTTTAAAGATTCATAGATGGTATTTAAAAAAATATCTTCTTCACAAACCAAATTCCATGATATATTGTGAAAATAGTAATATTTTACTAGAAATAGTAGGGAACTGAGGTTGTGTCACTTTTCACTTTCTCACTGGTGGGCAAGAACACTCTGTGCTGAGTGCCACCTCCATCATTACCAAGGAGTTTACGGTCACCCTGAAGGTGTCCATAGGACTACTTGCTATCAAAGAAATTTTACTTATGGTCATTACACTACAGTAAAAAGGTAAACTCGAACTTGGAAGAGGAACTATTAACACTCTAGCAGTGTCCTGATGGCTTTCCCAGTGTTTCCCAGGCTTTTATGGAGATTTTTTATTATCATTCTTAATTGGACTAAGCAGCTCTGGGAATTGATCTCTTGTGACTCAGATTCATTTACTGAGAACTAGGAAAGTATTCACAAAAAAGCAGTACTGGGAATATATCCTCTGCAAAGAACTCACGTTTTCAAAATACTGAGCTTATTCAGTCATGGGAGTTTATTTATGATATTTATTTTCTGGCTTTCTAATTTAGGCATTTCCATAGCTAACCCTTGGAAATTTTGCCTAGGGAACTCAAGGGGACTGTCAAACCACTGGTTTACTTCTGCCAGGGAATAATATTCTCTCCACCTTCTCCCCAACCTCATTAAAATGTATCTGTCCTGTATTTTATGCCTTAAGGTCTGTGTTCTGTAAGATAATTTAACTATACTTTTTTTTTTCTATTTTGACTTAAGGTGTAGCTGACTCAATGTATAAAGCCTACTGAAGAACATTCTTTTGCATTTCCACAAGATTCATAAAGTTCTGAGCCCAAAGTAGTAAAGACTGAGTGATAGGAACATTACACATAATGAAAAATCATAGAGATGTCTTTGAAGAGTCTTTGAATAAGACATTTTTCTCATCTCTCTCAGATAAGACCACATGGGAGCCCTGTGACACACTGGGCACTCAGACAAGCAGCAGGTAGGAAGTACAGGGTAAGTATTCATTGAACTAATTGAACATTTGCTTAACTCAATGAAAAAGATGGGAGAAGAGGTCGAAGAGCGATCCTACCAATAATATGTTAGATTTAAGGAGGAATTCTAAGAAGTCCTGATCAGAGCAGTGGGAGGAAGGGCAAGATAGAACTGATTCACAGTAGCCAGCGGGGAAAGAATTTCAGGGAGAAATAGAATCGTTAATTATGTCAAATCCTATAGCTTTAAAATTCAAGGAAATGAGAACTAAGAAAATAAACTAGCTAGTGATTAGGAACGCATTATAATCTCCAAGCATTTTTTGGTGAAGTGATCAGAACAGAAAACAGATTGTAAAAAATTGATTAGAAAAATAGGACAATGACCTATTCAGACAAGACTTAGAAGGAGTTTGGCTTAAAAGAAGAGAAACAGAAATGAGAACATATGCAGTTATGGACATGAACAAGAAAAAAGACACCTTTGCAGGTGTGAGAGAACTGAAAATGGTTACATGCTGAGAAAAAGAAGGCAGCTGTGCGTCAGAGGTGGACACTAAAAACAGGAGAGTCCAGAGAGATCTTCAGAAGGGTAAAAATTGAGGTTAGTTTTAGAAGTACGAGAGTGAACTGTATAGTTTAAAGAAATAAATCGGGAGAGAAATCGTGAATTTAAAATGTGGAATGTGAAAGAGAGAGGAAGGAAAGCACTATTCCATAAAGCACAAACAGGTCATTTCCATGGTTTGGAATGGAGCTGGGAGATTGGGTAGAATATAAAATCTTAAGAAATACCAATATACACAAAAGAAGCACATATCTTTTAAATAAGAGCTATAAAGTCTAGCATAAAAGAAAAAATTAATTTTAGAAAATAAAGTGTGAAAGTAAAGAAATGAAGTGTGAGGGTGTTAAAGCAATAACTCTGCCTGGCATACCAGATGCATGGGTGTGTTGAACTTTCACATATTCTTCTCTCTGATTTTAACCTTAAAACTTCAGCTGGGCACAATGGCATGCACCTGTAATCCCAGTGGCTTGGGAGGCTGAGAAGTAGGATGACAAGTTTAAAGCCAGCCTCAGAAACTCAGTGAGACCCTGTCTCTACATAAAATACAAAACAGAGCTGGGGATGTGGCTCAGAGGCTGAATGTCCCTGAGTTCAATACCTAGTACCCACCCCCCCCCAAAAAAAAAAAAAAAAAAAAACTTAAATTCAGTGGCCAGAGGGTATATCAGAGGTAAGATAGATCAATAGAGATAATGTGCTTTGGTGAATGGTCAGGAAGCACGGAACCATTATTTTTCTTCAAGGTCTCTGTACTTTAATATTTGTGAATCTAACCATTTAGGCTGGAAGTGTCTCTGTGTGTGTTTGTGTGTGTGTGTGTGTGTGTGTGTCTGTCTGTCTGTCTGTGTGACTTATGCCCTTTGTAGCAAAAGACTAAAAGGAGAAATACAAATTTTAAGTCAAATTTTCTGATCAAACAAGACACAAGAAGGAAGAAGAGTTTCCAGTTTCCAGTAGGGCCTGAGTTTGGAGCTCTAATACGACAGAAGCTTCCTGCCACCAAAATATCAATGGAGGCACAATATATTCTAAGGTCTTCAGACAGTAGGAAAGAAAGGTGGAAGCCTTAACATATTGCTGCCCAACACTGATGAACAAGAATGCTGTAAGTCAAGAGGAGCTTACAAGCCCTCTTGAAAGTCTGTGAACCGTGAGGTAGATCAACATGGCACAGAAATGGTTGTTCCTAAGGGATATGTTGGGAAAATGAATTTGTCTATGATACACATCCAAGATTGGAGACTGGCAATATGTTTGTGGAATGTCATGATATGGGTATTCTTTTTTTAATTTTAATTAGGTATATATGACAACAGGATGCATTTTTGATTCATTGTAAACAATTGCAGCACAACTTTTCATTTCTCTGATTGTACACAATGTAGTATCGCACCATATGTGCAGTCATACATGTTCCTAGGGTAATAATGTCCATCACATTCCACCATCTTTCTTCCCCCATACTCCCTTCCCTTCCCATCCTCCCCTTTGCCCAAAGTTCCTCCATTTTCCCCCATGCCCTCCCACATTATGGATCAGCATTCTTGAGGCTTCATCAGAAGCAATCTGATCTCCTCTTTCACTCTTGTTCTTGGGTTATTCATCCTCATCCAGACATATGCACCTCCTATTGCTGACATTTACCTTAGAGCTTCAGACTTTCATTTCAGCTACTTTACGATACATGTTTTCTTGGTTACCATCTCAGACATATAATGTGATTAGATTTATGCTCACATTCTCCTGTCTTAAATTTCCCACCTTTTTTCCTAGTCCAAATTTCCCAAGCTTCATAAATCTCTGGGTACTAATTTACAGGGTTAACATTGAAATTTCACTTCAAGTCTGCAATGATAAGACTACATATTGATTGAGTTTCTCCAACATTTCTAGGAGTACCCTGAAAGTGTCTCACATCTCTGAAACCCTCATAGTTCCACAGATAGAAAAAAAAAGTGCCCTTTCTCTAGTCAACACCATATCCTTCACTTGGAGAAATGAAAAACATTGATTTTCACATCATACCTCATGGAGCCCCTCAGTGAAAATGAGTCCTCCCAGTAAGTCTCAAACTGCCCTATTTTAATGACTCAGACTAAATGCTTTCCTAGATCATAGATCCTTTGCCACAACATCCTCTCATTGCCTCAAATATGGTGTGCATCACCCACTCACCTGGGCAGAACACTTTGTCTTCCAAGCAGGTCAAATCATACAAACATTTGTTTGGGGGAGTTATAAGCACCAAAATCTCCATGTTACAGATGCTCAGTTTAGGCACAAATGGAGCTGCCCTTCTATATAAATTAATGACACCTAGAACCTTATTCCCACAAGGTGTAAAACCATATACTACTTTTGAAATCTCTTCTTTACTTCATATTTAATAATCAAATCTCCTATTCATTCTCCAGTATCTCTGCATCCAAAATTAATTTGGTGATGTGCTAGAGCAAATTTGTATCGGCTTGCAAGAGCCAATTGTTAAATTTTCAGGAATTTTGTGAGCCACTTGTTCTTGCTTTGGTAGCTTGAATTCAACCATTGTAAACACATTTATACCAGAAAAAGTGGCAAATTCTCAAATCAGGTTTCCCTTCACACACCCAAAGCAAATTATTAAATATTTATGAGCACACCACTGGATAGATCCATTATTTTCATGCAGAATGATTCATTTCATTATCAGATTTTCAGAGTAATCTCTCAGCTGATTTTCTTGACTTTTCTCCATCCCATATCAGTTTGTCCAAATAAATTCACTAAATATTTTAAGATTTACATTAGTTCTATTGCCAAGTGTAAATGTAAAATCTCCTAATATGTTACTGCCATTCTGAAAAAAAAAAGAAAATAAAAAAAAGAAAGAAAGAAAACAGATTACCTGAGTCAATACACTTAGTACAAAGCTTTGGGTCATAGAACACATTTAATAAATATTGGTTATTATTATTTAATACTGTATATCAGTCAATATTGTCATTATTATTTTATTAGCACAAATTTGCTATTCATTAAATCTATCTTCTCTGGTATCAAGAAAACCTTTATACTATTATTTTTCATTATGACTAATTCTTTGTTTCTACAAGGATATTCCCACCTCAAATGCACTTTTATCCTTATTTCCCTTAATGAATATTTTCAGATCCAGAGCAAGGCTTATCTTTCACAATAATATTTTCTGAATAACTCTATAACACAAATATATGTCTCATTTATGAATCCTTTTAGGGCTTTATTCTTACCCCAAATCCTAGCACTTATGAATACCACTAAATATTGCTCTTTTTTAAATGTACATTTTTTTGCACAGTAAATTATGAAGTCTTTTATAGCAAGAAACAATACCAATCTATGGGGACCAATTTATACTCCTAGTTTCGTGCCTTCAGCTCTCATCTTTTCCTATCTGCCCTCAGCAGAATATTATTGAGGGGGGGCACTCTCTTCAGTGAGCCCTCTCCATGAACTCAATACTAACCAAATACAGTTCCATGACAGATGAGTCAGTTCCCTATGATCCATATAAATTTTTGTCTGGAGAAAAAGAGCACTCTAAAGCAGAAACTTTTACCTCTTCCCAATCTGTGACCCTTGTGGCACATCTTTATTTTCTTTCATCTCTAAGAACAAATTAAAAATCATTAAAATATGAAGCAGTTTTCATTTATTTTTATTACTTCATAATTCTAGCTGTTTATAACTCATTTAAGTATCACCCATAAATTTCAAAATTATGTGGCAATAAAAGTAATTAAAAAACAGAAGTTAAAACAATGCCAATGGCAAATCCTCTCCTAACTTAATAATGAATAGTGTCAATGAAATGTTGTCTAAGCTCAGAAAGGGTGAGATGCAGTTTACAATGGGATTTCAGTGCTATGAATGTGTGGACAAGGCCCATTCCCAATAAGACAGATAGAATTTCCTTTCCGTAGCTGAAAAATCCCATGTTACCACAAAGGGCCTTGACCCATCACAGTAGGAAAGCTAAGTACACTGATTAGCTGCAAGTCTAATCTGAGTGCATGTATTCCCCTGGGGTCTTTTCAGCAGTGAATAGAAAATGAATCAGTTTATTCTCTATTCCAACTCAGAGGAGAAGAGGTTTATGGAAAATTCAAGGTCCAAGGTGGAGATGATAGTGCAATTTATTCAACTCTCCTAAAAATAAAAGACATTTAGTCCTTTTCTAGCTTAGAGAACAAGGAAAAACATTTCCCCGAAGATATGTCATTTATGGAAAATTCAAGGTCCAAGGTGGAGGTGATAGTGCAATTTACTCAACATTTAGTCCTTTTCTAGCTTAGAGAACAAGGAAAAACATTTCCCCAAAGATATGTCATTTCCTCTGTGTTAATATATGAGCGTGGGTAGGGGTGTGAACATGCATCTGCCTATGTGTGTGCAGGCACTTGATTCACCAATAAACTATTGGTGGCCACTTATGCAGTCTTTGAGCTATAAGCAACTGGATATAAGCTCATCAGCTTCAAATCATTCCCCTTTGATGACAATTTTTCTTTCAGGTTAAAGTATTATTTCCAAAAAACATTTACTAAAATTTAAATCTAAATCGGGATCAAACTGGAGAATGAAAAGTCTCTTTTCTGACCTACAACCCATTCAACTCAAACAATAACAGCAAATGACACCAGGGAAGCTATGATATACTTTTGAAGAGTCTTGATATTTTCAAGACTCTTTAATGAGTACAATCTCAGCTAATACAGATTTAGTATCCCTCATCTAAATATCTTAACTGAAAAAGCCTCCATATTTGAATCATTTTCAGTAACAATATGACTGATGATTAAAATTTTTCAGATTTTGGAGTGTTTCAGATTTCAGATTTTTGGATCAGGATGTTCAACCGGTAAAGGTGTATACAAATATTTCAATATCTGGAAAACTCCAAAAATCTGAAAGACTTCTGGTCCCAAGCATTTCTGACAAGGGATATTCAATATGCATCAGGCATTTCTGGAAATAGTATTTTCATATAAAATTTTCCATGATCATCCTTAAGAAAGAGGGGCCTTCTTTTGAATAGCAAAATAGTCATTAAGCACCAGCACTGCACCACTGCTTTCAATGATACTAGTAACAACCAACAGTCATCTAAACAAGGTCCACAATGAGGCACAAACAGCACACAGCTTAGCAAAAAGGCTGACTTTGAAAGAGAACAAAAAAGAAAGATATCAATTGATCTTCATTTATGTCTAGTAATGTGTCAGGAGAACATCAGTGAACACATATTTTTTTCAGTTAATAAAATTCAATTATATCATCTTATTCCTGGGCCTAAGATTCTCCTAAATAAAAAGTCAAGTATTCTTTTAGTCAATCTCCATTGTGAAGTTTTCGGTTCCCTGCTTTTAGTCACAAAATGCAAAGACTATGAGTGATGGGGCAATTGAATTTTCATGGATTGGATTAGTGCTGATTCCAAAGAAGGGAGAGTTTACTATCAGTGTTGCAATCTATGGTAATGAAATGAAATATTTAAATTAAATTTCAGGTTGAGCACAGCTTCCCTGCAAGATGGCCCTGGCAGCTGTCTCTGAATTTCTCAATACAGTACATCACCCCTTACATAAACTGCTCATTTATGCAAACAAAGCTGCAAAAAGACAGGAAGACTGAGTACACACTTTTTTTCTTTTTCCAATTCAAAGCACTGACACAAACCACCATGAAAAGAAAAAAAAAATGTTATGTAGTATTTACTTCAAGATATCAGACTTTGGAAAATAATTTCTATGTTCATCCAAAAAAAGAGGGGGATAAGGAGGAAGAAGAGGAAGAAAAGAGAAGGAAGAGGAAGAAGAAGAATCACAATGAAGTCTCTTCTTAAAGGTAACTCTGTCTTCCCCGTACCTCATTCAAATAATGAAAAAAAAAAAAAAATGCAAAGGCAGAAGCCTCTTATCAGAGAAAAAGCTGAAACTGTATTTTAATATTTTAGATTCAATCTATATCTTTTTCTCTTTTTCTGCTCTTTTTATTCATGGACTCTTTACAACTTCACTCAAAAAATACGTTACCCAATCACCAACTGTACAAACAGAACGCTCCAAAGCCTTACAACTGCACTGAAGAAGCAATTCTAAAAATTCAATACAAGGATGAAGAGATACATCCATTTCATAAAACTCTATTAATTACTGATGGTACTGGAGGGGGAGGCAAAATTAGGGTTTTACTTCATCTGATGATAGCTAGAGTTTGCAGGCAGTGGGGGAAGGAGTTTCACTGCCAAAAAAAAAAAAAAAGAAAGAAAGAAACAAGGAAGGCAAGACAGTTTAAATTTGTATATGAATACAGGTTTTACAAGAGTAGATTTTGAAAGCTAGCAAAAGGTGAGGAACTTTGGAACTTGTCAACTTGACTATACAAAGTTCAGGTTCATGATATCCCCATCATTCCAATTGTCCTACTGTTGAGTATCTGCACCACTTTTCCCAGAATCAAGAATCCATTCAATGAACATTTATTAAATACCCTCCCTGTCTTAGTATCATGTTCCATGGTCCAGAAAGAAGACAAGCTTTAAAGCAAACAGCACACTGTATTTGTTTTACATACCTTTGTAATCACACCTTGAAAAAGAATAGAGAATAACTAAATTTATTTGTTAGAGTTGATTTTAGGCTTAGCTTAATTTTGACACTAAGTATTGTGACTACTAAACAAAATGACAAAAGTTAAAAATAGAAAATTTTCTTCTGGTTATTATCTGAATCATTTCAACAAAGGAAGAATGTAAACGTAACCCACTGTTATCCTTCTTAAGCATTAACCAAGTAGTCTGACCCACATTGATGCTATGTAGAAGACAACTTAATACTTTTACCCCACAGATAGAAACATCCTGGGGGAAAAACCTGATTTTTTTTTTCAATACCATTTATGTGTGTGTGTGTAATTCTTAAAAATACAGTAATAAGAGTGTGTGATTTTGGAGAGGGAGGTTTATTCTTTTTTAATGCTATGGTGTGGCTCAACTAATTTAAAATAATACTGATTTAATTACATTGGGCATTTAAACTCCATTCTCTCAACACTACTTCTTGAAAAAAAAAATCACATCTTATTGATTCCATTTGAATTTCACAGTTACATGGATTAAAAAGTTGACCATATCCAACAAGTTCTAGGAATTTCTCAAACCAGGTAAACTATTTTATGGTAATACTCCCCATTCTTGATTTGGGAGCTCCTACTAGGTTCCCTAGCCTTGTTATGCCAGTCTTCTGGATCTAAGAGTAAAAGTAAGGGAACAAGAAACACAGTTGCACAGTAGTGTGGGATCATCATAATAAGCAGAGGATAGTGGGAAAACACTCTCTTCTCCATGTCTCACTGCTCTCCCTCTACACAGACCTCATTAACAATGGAACTGGGAGTGGACAGTAGACAGTGATGTCAGCATACATTGGGAAACCACCTGATAGAAAATTGACACTGTGGCAGTGATACTAGCCCTCTGATTCTCCTTCTAAAGGGGAACAGAAATGGCCCTTGGAATGAGGATGCCCCAGGAACAGAGAAAATGTTTGGCTGTGCCTGTGATACCTTTCAGGGATGCTAGAGACAGGACAGGGTGAGTCCCTAGCTTGACAGGGAGGTACAGGCCTGCACTCTGAAGCCATCCATCCAAGCTTATAGCAAGGCACTCTTTAGACTCAAGAGGGCAACCTGGGCTCCAGACTTCAGTAAAAGTAAGGAAGATTGGGGCTGAACAAATGAGCCCCTTGGGACCAGGGATGCTCCATGAAGGTAGATCTTGGGGCAAACAGAAGACATATTTTAAGTGGTAAGATGAGTATAGGGGTGCAAAGTCATATTATTAGTTTTCTTTTTTAAAGAATTGTGACTTTCTTTTACCCTTCAAATTGATGAGTAAGGAAATTTGTGGTATATGAAATAGCTTTTATTGAACAATACATGTGATTCATGTGCTCTTGCTCAACTTTCTATTTATGCTGTGATTTAGAAACAGGTGTGTGTGTGTGTGTGTGTGTGTGTGCGCGCGTGCGCGTGCGCGCCCATATATGTGCTTGCTATATACATACCCTCACAGATACATATGGGTAATAAATTATATGTTGTATGTTTATGTATGTGTGTGTGTGTGTATATATGAATGATATGTAATTATATTCAAGATTGTAAACAGTGTAAAAACTTAAATTAGAAAGAATACATTCACACTTATATGAAGAACTTGACTATGCTACTCTGAAACTTATTTCATTTAAAAGAGTTAAATGGTCAAAAAAACTTATGCTACACAGGAGAGCTTCTTTTTAAGAAACCTTAGCACAATCATACAATATCATTTCTTGCAAAATGTCTTCTAAATCTTAAATCTAAAAGTCCTTTGTAAAAACATTTTGTTTTAGATTTAAACAAGTACTAAAGGAAGGTCATTACAAAAATAATAGACAATGTGTAGGAAAAATTTCTTCTCTTTCAAAAATATTTAAAAATATGTAAATCACATGGGATTAATTCACAATTTTAAAACAAAGAATGTTTTAATAATTTGGGTTCAGCATCAACCAAACATGGACTGAAAATATTTGGAAAAAAATTGGATCTTTACTAAACATGGATAGATACTTTAAATCTCATCACTGTTCCCTAATAGTATAGCACAAAAAAAATATTTGCATAGCATTTACATTGTATTAGGTCTTATAAGTAATTTAGAGATGATTGAAAGCATCCAGGAGAATGGAAGTGTATAACATGCAAGTGAATTTGCAGGCACTAGATTTCCACTGATGCCAACCAAAAGATATTATCTAAAATAATCACACAATTTATTTGCAGTTCAAAATTCAAGTATAAATAAATGTACACCAATAACCACCAATGGCAAATATTGATTATTGTGGGGGTAAAATAGCTTCCAAATACTAAACCATTTTATATAAGGGACTTGAGTATCTACAGATTTCAGTGTCCAGGAGGGTCCTGGAACCAATCTTCAACAGCTGCCAAGGGACAAACATATATAATTCTTCTCTTAAAGTTCCCAATGGCAGGGGTTTTGTTATTGTCTCATTATTATTCAACTCAATAGAATAAATTCCATTTAAAATATGACCCTGGTCGAGAAAGACTAGAAGTTTTTAACAGATTTGAGGAGACAAAGTAGACTTGACAATTGAATGCAATATGGAATTCTCAATTGGATTCTGTGACAGAAAAAACCAAGGATATTAATAAAAAAAATTGTTGGAATTCAAGTTGTATCTGTATTTAGCTAATAGCATTATGCCAATATAAATTTCTTGGTCTTAAATATTATACTATGTTTATATAAGATATTAACTTTAGGGCAAGCTCAGTGAAGGATATACAGGAATTCTTTTGTATGATTTTGCCAAATTTTTGTGTCAAAAATTATTTCAAAATTAAAAGTTTAAAGCAAATCCCTGAATAGAAATGTCCTCTATTTCTTCATGCAATTGAGTAGATTTTATCTATAAATGAAATACCTCTCTGTAGCATGCCTAAAGGAAGATCTTGTGATAATGAGGAAAATAATTTCTCACTACCTTCAAAACACTTCTTTCATGCATCATTTGCATAAATAAAATATATTTTTATCTTGGTTTTAAAAAAACACTTAAAAATTCATCAATTAATGACTTCCAAACACTGTGATAATAATGATGATGGCTGAAGCTAGTTCACTGTAGTCTGTCTTCTGCATTATGATTCCGGGCTATAATTACCATGTTTTTTTCCTCCAGAGTAATTTTTGATGCTAAAATTCTAGGTAAAAGTGTTTTTACAGATTGCATTCCACAGTGTTCTTTAGGACCTTGTCACAACACAGTTAATAACAGCAGAATCAGGAAATGTAGGCTAAAAGGGTCCTACCCAAGAGGAGCTGTTAAAGAAATGACAATGGATTTCAGTATGAAACCATTACATTTCAAGATTATCCCACAAGCATTAAGTTCAATCTATTATCATTGTTAATAGAATGCTGAAGTAAGACCTGTCATCACATTCCTAAATTTTAACTTTTCCAAATTATCCTTGGTCAGCCAATGACACTTCTCCTCAAAAGGATAAGTTCTAACATGGGATTTCTTTTGTTTTTAAAAAACAAACCTTCATATTTTAAGTTCATAATGTATCACTCCTTGCCAAGGCAACTTTCCTTTTGGCCTTCCCCCACATCATCAATTCCACTTTTCAGATATGCCTTGGGTTTCAAATTTCATGTAAGAGCAGACTTGCAGAAAGGTGAACATGTAACTTAGAAGGGCACCCATGCATATTGTCAGTCCACTGAGAGACAAACCCACAGTATTTTGGCAGGTTGGCTAGTTTTTAACTCAGAGGCGAAGAGGATTGTTAATAGGATAAGGAAAACTTGAAAATCTAAAAGTATCAGCTCTGCTCAAAGAGAAGGGTAACTCAGAGAGAAACAAGGAAAGTAAGGAACTGGGAAAGAGGGAGAGAATGTGGTAGAGACTTTCATCAATGGTGATGGTGTCTCTTCTCTGAAACACTGAAGATGCCAGGAAGTCCTTCTGTGTTTTGAAGAAAAAAAAATGAAAAAACAAACTCACAACTGTGAATTCACATGCACTAAATTTCCACTGATGCCAACCAAAAGACATTATCTAAAATAATCAAACAATTTATTTGCAGTTCAAAATTCAAATTCAAATAAATGCACACCAATAACTACCAATAACTGTTATTAAGTTTATCAATGCCAAATAATGGTTATTGTGGGGGTGAAATAGCTTCCAAATTGTTTTGACCCAACCAAGTATCCCATTGAAGTTTACAGTACAATGTATCCATTCCCAAGGTAACTTTTCCTTCATCAGAAAAAGTTAGAATCAGACAGAAACAAAATATTAGAAAAAAATTACATAGTTGAACTCTTGTAGACATTATTTGAGCTATTTTAAGGCTGTTACTAGGAGAGGTAAACTAAATTCCTCTAGCCTTTTGAAAACATCTCTCCACACTTTAGCAGCCCCTGTAGAATATTTCTTGGGAGTCTTTGAGTCTTGGTTTTTATCTCCAGCTGGCTTTCCAATTTCTTGAAACTATTTGGAAGAAACCATTACATCTTCTCAGATTGAAAAATCTTAATTGGTATAAACAAAATTATCATATGATTTCCACATCTTTCTTTTTCACAGTCTTTTTTCCAAAACTACTTAACTAATTATCCTTCTAAGGATTTGGCCCAAACATAATCACAGCTTCTTTGTTGAAACACTTTCTTACCTTTTAAAAATAAGCTGGCAGGAGTGGCTTGATTTTTTATTTTGTTGTATTTTATGTATTTGTGTTAGCTTTTGTTGGAGGGGGACTACATGCTTTTGTAGTCAAACCCAATCCTATTAGATTGAACCCCACATCCCCATAGCTCCAGGCCAATGAGCTTCCCCGTTAGGGCCCCATAATCAGAGGGACTCTGTGCTAGGTTTACTATTCTCCTGCTGTCATCTAACATTTCTTAATAATTTTCTGAGCAAGATCCCTGTATTTTCATTCTGTGTTAGGCCCTGTAAATTCTGTAGATGGCTTGGGGGAACAATCGAATTCTACACAACTCAACCTAAAGACCCTGCTCCTCAGGCTACCTCAGAAGTCAGCATCCCTCCCATGCTTAGCCCAATTCAAGAAAAAAAAAATTAGCCTCCAGAGAGCATCCTTTGTCAGAATGCTACTACAGATTTTCTTCTCAGCCAGAGCCAACTTCAAAAGGCAGGTAAGATACAGGAGGAGAAGGAAGTGTGTACAGGGGAGGAAAGTGGAGGAAAACTCTCAGAAAATGTTAGTGAGGTTTTGAGGTTAGATTCAGCACTTGGGCATGTGAGAGTGTTTCTAAACAGCAGAGCTGAAATGTAAATACCTATGAATACACACCAGTCAGCAAAAGCATGAATAAGCAAAAGCATTTTAACTTGATAATCACAGTTTACAAGCTCGAAGGGACTTTAGAGACCAATCCCTTCATATTTCTACGTCACCAGGAATATGAAGGTAAGAAAGCCCAAAATCTCACATAGAGTTAAGATGTCAGCTGTGACTAATCCCTGGTATTCTAGGTCCCTATTCCAGGGTGTTGTGAAGCTCAGCACCCTGTCAGAGGAAAACTAAGTGCCCTTGACAAAGCTGCTCTGACACAGGAATGTTGAGATGTTCCTAAGGATGGGACCAAGACACCATCCACACCTCTGTACAAAATCCCTGACCTGCAATAGAGCACACAAAAGCTTGTCACAGCAACATCCTGCATATCAGCTCCAGATAATCATTAGGGTCTACCAGGGTGACCTCATAAAAGGTGACCACCGTGGGTCTGAACTATTATTGAGCAGTGGGGAAATGTTACAAAACATATTTTCAAAAGTATTTGTTCTTACAAAAGGTATTGGGTATCTCACTGTGTATTGTCTTATGTTCTTGACTTCTTAAATACTGCCAGTTTTGAATAGTGGTCCTGTCTCTATTTGCAAGCATGTGTGGTGGGGGATGCCCCCCAATTTTTAAAAAAAAATACATTTTCTTTTCTAGACACTTTTCATATTTATTATTGATTTTTATGGGGGGTGGAGCCCATCAATTGTAGGTGAAATTTGAGAACAAAGAAAGGGTTCATTTCAGGCTTTGTCATGAAGTTAGAGCTCCCTCCAGTGATCTCTCTGGCTGACTGAATTTCAAACCACCCTGCCTTTCTGATTGTTCTTGATGCACAAAAATAAATCCCAGCTTTAGCCTTTGTGATACATTTTTTTCGTTCTAAAAATTAAACTCAGCTAGTAGATATGTGCATATTGATTTCTCCTAAAAATCGTGTTAAATATCCATATTCATTTATCCTCTTTTTAGAGGGTAGAAACCATAAAATAAGACACGGTCAAGGAATTTTCATTTTGGCAGAGACAATGTCTATATATTGTTATTATTTATAAACATTTATGGCTGCAGGCTTGCGTTTACTTTCATAGTTATTAACAACAAAGAAAGTGGCGAGGGTAAATGCCCTACCATTCACACTAGAGTTGTTATTCATATTTCAGAGAGGTTTTCTTAAATGAACTGAAATAACTTTTTAGATTTATCAGAGCCACCTTTTGCAATCCTCCCATAGCCGCCTTCAATTTACTGGCTTCTTCAAGCCAAGCATGACCCTGCTGATATCAGTGATGCCATATAACTCCATCAACTACAGGTAGTACCCAAAGGGATACATGAATAATTCATGAAACTAACGGAGTGCCAAGTGGATACTAAATCACTTTTGACTGTGAGACAACTAGTTATGATTTTTGTGATTTATTCAGTTACTTACTCACTTACTTGTTTATTTAATTCCTCTGAATAGCAGATAAGATACTCCCTTCTCTGCACCATGGAATCACCTCCACATGTATGCTTCCTCTCTCTCTCTCTCTCTCTCTCTCTCTCTCTCTCCTTCTCCCTCCTTTTGTTCTTTCCTCAGCTTATCTGTTCTATATTTTTTCCATCTCTTTCTCACCCCAATCCCCACTCTCATAGGTTTAATTGAAACTGGTAGTTTTAGAGCCTCATGTATGTTAAAGGTGATTTACGACCACCCTTTGACCTTTTAAGGGAGAAATTCAAGAATGCTGAGAAGCCCGGCTCAAATCACAACAAAGTTTCCTTCTTATTCTCCCTTTCTTTGTGCCAAAGCCTTAATCACCAACTGGGTTCATCAAGGTTCTGGGCATTGTTCACACAGTTGGCCTTTGTTTTGTCCCAGTCCATGTTCTGAAGTTAGGGATGACAAGAATATGTGTACAGTAATGGACATATTGCTGATAGAAAGCTCTCTGAATAAAGACATCTTGGAAGACTGAAAAATAAGAGATGATCATTGGTTTATAATATTTCACAAATGTGGACTCTTGTACTTTAGGAGTTTATAAAAAGCCTTGCTTTTGTCTTTTAAATAAACCTAAACAAGAGAACTACTTTTGACATTGCTTGTCTTGACAATGATTTTAGTTGAGGAATAGAGGTACCGATGGCAGAATGCACAGATGCTATGGAAACTTCTGAGTGACCCTTTAAGCTGCATGCCACCTAAGCTCTAGGTTACAGTATACCTGTGCTCAATAGCCATTGTGGTGTTGATGCCATTTAAAAGAAATGCCAGATCTAGTACCTGAAATAAGAAGGTTATCAAGATGTGGATTAGTGATTGCCAATGATCTGGCCAAGAAAAATTACTGCAGCCTCTATAATAAACATGGGTGTCCTGTCACCATTGGCCATTACCTGAAAGCCTGTTTGGAAGAATAAACCTAATAATAGTCTCAGGTGTTTAATTTGAACACCAAAATTTCCTTCAAAGGAGATCACCCACCCACCTGGGTCAAAATTTTAGGTGAGAGTGTTTCAGAAACATCCAGCTATCTTGCTAACATGGGTGGGTTCCTTATGCTATTCAAATAGGTTTGCCAGATATAAACTAATTAAAAAGTAATTGAAAACATATTGAGAAAATTTCCCTCCATAGAGAAACATAGCAATTGCAGAGTAAGTCTCAAGCAGTGTCCATAAGAAAAAAAAATTAGCCCTATAAAGAGGAACAAATCAAACCTGTCACCCCAATGCTGTGTACCTCAGGTTTTAGTAAGCATGAAAATCACCTCTAGAGTCTGTCAAAGCACAGGTGCCAAGAATTCTCCCAAAATTTCTCATTCAGTAGGGACACAAAAGATCTCTTTTAAAAATCAGGAGCATGAGACAATTCTAATATTGCCAGGGTATACCATTTAAAAAAAAATTATATAAACTAGTACATCAGTGATATATGTAGAGTCCAGGAGGGGCTGATGACCACTGTTTTACTTTGAGTTACTTCCTTTGCCATAAGAAGAGACTTGAAACAGAATTCATGTGGCCTCTGTCCTGCCTTCACCCTGAGCACATTGTTCAGTTTTCTGAGTGAGTACCCATAGCCTTGTCTTTCAAGATCTGTTTTACAGAAAATGTAAGGTTATATGGAATATTTTTAAAATATCTATATGCAAGAAATTTTTCTCAAAACATAAAACACCCAAATAAGGTGTATATTTTACTGAAGAACAAAGTGTCAGGAAATTCACCAGCCATGGTTTACAACATATGAATATGTAATTCAATTGGAATTGCAATGTCTTCCCTCCTTTGCTTAATTGTTGACAAGAAATGAAGTGAACTCTTCCAAAAGATAGTCATAAAGTATGAAGTTTTTGAAGAAAAGGAAGAAAAGTTAGAAATCTCAATAAAAATATCAAATAATACCTCCACAAGATTGAACTTTGTGCATCGATCTGAGAAAGCAACACTGCTAAATTTCCCTGAATTGTTCTAGGTGGTTTAGGTAAACTTTTGAAAACAGTACATATTCTTCTTCATCAAGATAAGCCAAAATAATAACAGCAGGCACCCCAACATTAGTAAACACAAGGGCTTTGGGCGGAGATTAAAATATTCAAGTATTGACTAAATCAGAGTTTTGAGTCATCTTAATACCTCAGTCCCTTCATCCATAAAATGGGGATTAATAATGTTTTCCTCCCCTGGAGGGTTGCTTAAAAGAAATAACTAACGTAGCAAATGCTTGTAAATTATGCTGAAAGCCTGCTGTGTCACTACCAAGTTGGAAATGTTTGATTTAAAAGCTGGGATTTTTAGAAGCTCCAAAACATTACAAAGCAAGTCACATTTCACGGCTAATTTAAAACTTCAGGGGTTCACACAAGTTGCTTATAATGATATTTTCCAATCCCTGTGTTATTTGATGATTTATACAGCTTCAGCTTTTACAGTTGAACCCAGCCATTCCTCTCTGGCCATGATTCTCTTTTATCAATACGACCAGCTCACATAACTGTCTATATCTTCAGGGGATTAAGCACTACTTTTTATCTGGACCTGGGAAGAGTAAATTCAGAGGTGATAAGAAATTCTGGTTGCAAATCCAATGTGTTATTTATTTAGATCAGAAAAAGAGCTGTTATGTACAGGTTGAGGAAGACTTTTTAAAGCATTGATAAAATCTCTGTGTGTCAAATGGAATGGCACTGAAATTATTTTAATACCTTAAAGCTCTTATGAGTTGAACTAAACTTTCAGCTAAAAAAAGTCTGAATCTCCTTCTGGACTTTTGGCCTTCAAAAGACAACAAGCTAAACAAAATGAACCAATGAAAAAAAAATTCATTTTTGTTTTGTTTTTAAACTAATTACAACAAATTTGTAAGTCACAATGTTAAGGTAAATGATATAGGAATGTTTAAAATGAACCAAAAGACATCAGAAACTCAAGACAAATGCAATAGGAGACATATTCAGTGTTTGCTGAAAGTAATTTATCCTAAGAATTGCCTAGAGTATTAGATAAAAATACAAATTCTTGTACTCTACTCTAGCCCTTTTGAACCCAAATCTTGGGAAGAAGGAACTGGAAATTTGACTTTTTACCAAGTGTCTAAGATTCTTGCTTGAAAAAGTGGTATTGGTAGACCAGCAGCAGCATCTAGAAACATGTTAGAAATGCAGAATTCTAGGCTCCACCCTAGACCTGCTGAATTAGATCTGCATTGTAACATCATACCCAGGTACTTATATATACATAGAAATGTGAGAAGTGCTGCTCAGATTCTTATATTCTAAAAAATTTGGGAAACAGGCATAATGAAAGGTATCAGATGAGTTGGGGCCAACTGGCCCTGTCACTTAAACAGCCCTTCTTCTTATGAAGACTCAGGACTAGAGTAAGAAGTTTGGTGTGTGTTCTGCACCTCTGAACAAACCATCATTTTAGTTATGTTGTGCCATCAAAGGCCAAGAGTTCCAAAAGGATCTCCTTTGAAAAAAAGAGACAAGAAAAATGAGCTAGACAAAAATTGTTATTATTATTGAGCACCTACCACATGGCAGACCCAATAATCAACAATTAAAAACTATCAGCTTGTATAGAACAAAAGACACACTGATTCACCTGGAAAATCCTGAATGAAGTCAGTGGATTAGATTAACACCAATATTCCAGTTATGGGTATTGCACCATAATTATATAAGCTATTGCCATTGGGAGAGACTGGGTAAAGGGGATCTGGGATCACTCTGCCTTATTTCTTATTTATATGTGACCTACAATTATGTCAGATTTAAAAGGAGGAAGAATAAAATCTCCCAACTCAACAAGGATCCCATTTTACATTTGAGAAATCTCAGACTCAGGAAGATTAAGGAAGTTTCCCAATGGCTCCTACTCAAAAGACTGGCAAATTTTGAAAGGAGTAGCCCATGGTAGATGATGAATCAGAGAAAAAATTCACAGACTTAACTGTATCTCAGTGTCTTGTGCTTCACACTATAGAATATAAATGTCACTATTTTTAACCTGTGCATTAATGGAGTCATTAATGAATCCAGGCACTAGAGTAATTCAGCACAAATCAAAGCAGGAAGAAAAGAAAAGGAAAAAAATGTATCTGTCAAACATAAGAATGATTAGATACACTATCAAGGAACAAGAAACCAGGGATTCTTCATCAAGATAATTCACTATTAAGTTTCCATCTCCTCCTTTCTTTACACCTTGGAGAGAAAATATTTTGTTTCTAAAGAGGGACAAATGCTCTAAACATACTCCACATTGTAAATCAAAATCAATGAAAAATCCTTTAAAATTAGAAACACTTTTTTAAAATCTCATCCTGAGAAGAGTATATCCAAGTAATCTTTCTACCTTTGGAAAGAGGGAAAAAAGAATGGATGGAAGGAAATAAAAGAGGTAGAGAGAAAGGGAGAAAATGGAGGACAGAGGGAGGGAGAGAGGAGGAAGGAAGGAAGGAAGGAAGGAAGGAAGGAAGGAAGGAAGGAAGGAAGGAAGGAAGGAAGGAAGGAAGGAAGGAAAATAAAGGGCTTTTTTAACGACAGCAGCATATTTGAGAGCTATTATTTTTTTATTAGTTGCTCAAAACATTACAATGATCGTGACATATCATATATCATACATTTGATTCAAATGGGGTATGAATTCTTAAATAATAAAGTTAGGGCTAAAGAATACACTTGACCCCTTTTTTTTGTTTGTAACAGAACAAAAAATAAAAATAGGAGATCCATAAAGTAAGCACTCAGTGGAGCTTTTTTAAATGTTTCTGTCAACACAAAGATAAGCAGGATGGTCATTACCATTTTATTACTGGTAGACATGGGATTTGTACAAGCTTGTTTGCAATAAACTTAGATAGTATGACACACACAAAAAAAAGTACAAAGACTTCTATACAAGCACATAGCAAAGCTACATTGCATCTGTTGTAGGTCAATGAGATAATGGTTTCAGATGACATCACTGCTTGAGCCCAGGACAGGACATCAAGAGGGGAGGCAATCTTGGAAGGGGTTAGGTGGCTGCTACTGCAGATACTGCTCCATTCTTTGTCATTTGATTTCTGTATTATACAAAATAAGCTACATTCTGTGGCTGTAATAATACTAAGTCGAGCTGTGCCTTTAAATATGAATCAAAGGAACTCAACAGATGTTTGAGCACCAAATACCTTTTTACATACTGTATTTTTACAAGGCAAGTGTTTTGAGTCTGCATGTGCATGAATATATGGGTGAGGATGTCCCTGTGTGTTAAACTGTGAAATGTCTTCCCTCCACATGAGCATTGAATAGAGGGAACTCTGGTTCTATTAAAGCCTCACAACTCTCCTTAATCACAAACATCCTTGATGAGCAAATAAGCTAGTCAGGTCAGGAAAAAGAAAAGGAGAAATACAGGAGGTGGTTCAAAAATTAGCTGAAGCAAGACCACCTCCAGTACACCTAACCTTATCTTGCATGACAATAGGCAATGCTTGACATTGTCTGCCCTGTTGTAAATAGAATGGGAACATATGTCCCATCTGATTTTCCAAATACTGTAAGTGTGACCACAGATAAACAGCAGTTGTCGAATGGAAGCCAAAAGCAGAATTCTACTTCTGGGCAGTAGAAAATTGAGAAGAAAAAAATGTTAGGGAGATCAGACATCTCATGGTCATAATCACTACGTGTTCTGTACTAATAGTCATACAGAAGGTGTTCTATTTTTATTTTTGATGAAAAATCAATAAGTAAATAAAGCAAATTCATGCAATAAAAGTAAAAGCTCCTCTGAGAACATTCAATATTTTTGAAAGATTCAGCCCATAGAGATATAACTCAAATTGTTTATTGAATCAAGCAAGTTAACACACCATAAGTGGAGTTTCATAAATTAATAATATTGAATTTCTGGGAGTCTTCTGTTGTAGCTTTCCATTTGATTTCCATAGATTTTCTATTTTTATACTTTAAAATATTCACCATTTTATAAGGCTGACATATATTTCATATACAAGTGACCCTCCTTTGCTGTGAATGTGACAGCTGCATATAGTCTTACTCTTGCATTAGCATATTATAGATATGTATATAGTCCAGGCTTTATGTAATAGAACATACTTAGGGTGTGTTTATTGAGCAAATTTCCTTTATATTATCTTATTAAAACAAGTTTTAAAAGGCTGCCTCTTGGTATGTTTTTCATATTGCAATAATTAGATACACAGCTTAAGATACAATTTATCTTTCCTAGACTGCTAAAAAAAGGGGGGGGTAGTCCAAAAATATAATAAAGCCAGAAGTGGCAGTAATGGAAATGAGCTCCACTCATCCTGACTCAGAGGCCACTGGAACCTACACTTTCTGCCCCTATTGTGTTCCTGCCAGGCTATAGGCTACACCCAAGAAAAGCATTATCCAAGTTAAAATAGCAATAAAGGCCTCACTAGATGAATATTTCAAGTAGAAATTAAAAGTGAGATTTGTCACAAATCCACTGTAGAGAGCATGATAAACATAGAAGAAGAAGAAGAAAAGATTTGTCTTCACACTATTTGCAGTTTCAGTGATGGAGAACCAGCTCTGAGAACGTTCCTTCACTCTTCACCCATCTTCCCCCACTACCTGCTCATTCCCCTGGACTATTTTAGAGCCTTGGTTTTCCTGTTCCCCCCAGACACACACACACACACACACTTCATGACCTTTAGGAAAGTCTAACTCCATAACTTTCTGATATATATTCAAACTCTAAAAAGTTTCAAAGTAAAAAGAAGCTAGTTCATTTTTGTGCCTTTTCCACTCTCTTATCTGATGTTTGTAGGGGCATTCTGTATATACCTAGAGGCATGAATCTGGATGCTTTCCAGAAAGACAAATTAATCCACAGATTTGCCACATTTCTGGTAATGGGAATAAAAAGCAGAAACTTCTACTTCTGGAGTAAAAGAAGATGGTATGATGAGAAAGAAAATCAGAATCACGTTCTACACGTTGTCCTTCCTATTTGGCACCAAATAGCTACTAAAAAGTTGTTGCCCTGGTCCATACATTGGTTTCTTTCTTTCTTTCGTATAAGATCTCATCTAGTATGACATATGCAGATACACTGCTCAATAAATTATATTCATAAAGTAAACACCTCTGGATAACCAATTCATGGATCAAGAAGTAGGACCATGACAGCACCCAAACTACCTCCATGACACTACCTACTCAGTGAATTTCCTTCTCCATAGATAACAACTATCCCCCCTACCTTGACTTTCATCCCTATTGATTAGCAGTGCTTGCTGCTTGCTTTTGTCTGGATTTTTTTTTTCTTAGCCAATGTTAGGTTTGTGGTCTATATCCACATGGTTGCATTTTCTCATTGATTAATGGTATTCCCCGGTATGAATATGCCATTCTACTGTTAGTGGATAGTTAAGTTGTTTCTAATTGATGGCTATGTGCTGGGAGCCATTAGCCAAGTAGGTATGACAATTTCCTTGCCAGCGTACCCCATGTTGCAGTGACATTGAATGTAGGTGACCTTGCTCAAGGACCAGGGAGGATTAGGGTGTTCCCGGTTTAGGATAATCGGGTTTAGGGCGTTCCAGGTTTAAGATTATTCCTGCTGGGAATAGGGCGTATCCTGCTGCCTGAGTTCCCCTTGAGTTCTCACGGGATTCAGACAGTATATTTTGGGAGAGAGAAGCCCAGTGGATGTGGATTTGGGCAGAGAATGTGGATTTCCCCAGAATGTGATTGTAGACGGCTGGTGTGAGTTCGGGAATAAAGAGTTGCTGTTTGAATCTACAAGCTGTGTGGTGGCTCGTGATTGTGTGCCCAGCCAGACTGCTGCAGCTATGATTAAAAAAAAATGCTGCTTCTTGAATATATATATTTGGTGCATATATGTCTACTAGTCTATTGAGCATAAGAATAAAATTGCTGGTCAAACGATATACATAGATAGTTCCAAGCAGTTGTATCAATTTACATTCCTATCATCAGTGTATAAGCGTTCTCATTGCTCTACAGTCTCATCAAAATTAATTTAAATTTTCTTGATTACTAATGAGATTGAAGCATCTTTTCATATGCTTATGACTGTTTGGATATTCTCTTTATGAAAAGTTTGTTAAAGTGTTTTGTCAATTTTTTACATGACTGTCTTCCTTTTTCCTAATGTTTTATAGGAATTCTTTGCACATTCTAAATCCTATGAATAATATATGTATTGAAAATAGATTCTCTGATTTTGCCTTTTTATTCTTAACCATTTCTTTCTCTTTCTTAAAGTCAGTATAGTCCAAATTATCAGATCTTCCTTTTGATTTGTCCTTTTTGTATGCTATTAAATTTATAAAATTTTCTTTTAACTTTTCTTCTAGAGTGTTTTGGCACTTTATTTTTAGCTGAAATTTGATTGTACAGGTGAGATGGAGGTAAAAATCTATATTATAAATATAGGATCCAATTTATTGAATCTACATATTTCTAGAAAAACTCACTTTCCTCCCTGCATTATAGTATCACATTTAAAATAAAATAAGTGACTGTATGTGTGTAACCCATCTTAAGATATCAATATAAGGTTTTCCTTTGATATTTATGCATCCCAAAATTTGTATGTGCTTTATTTTCTCAAGTCAATTAAAATATGTTTTTGGTGCCTTTAGGTTTTACATTGCTTTAAATCTATAGTTTGATTCCTTCTAAAAAGCTTACTGCTAGGGCTGGGGTTGTGGCTCAGTGGTAGAGTGCTCGCCTAGCATGCACGAGGCACTGGGTTTGATCCTCAGCACCACATAATAAATGTAAAATAAAGATATTGTGTCCACACACAAAAAGAAGCTTATTGCTTATCCCCAAATACTTGGAAATTTACTAGTATTTTTATAATTAATTGCTAGTTTTAATTCTAATAGTATCAAAGGGGAGAGTCTATGTTTTGGGTAGCTTGAAATGTATTAAAACTTAATAAAGCAGATCTAAAAAAAATTAGTTATAACAAGCACTTTTGTGGTTAATAACAAGACTTTTGAAATTTTAAATGTGTCCTTTCATTTTAAAGAGATCTCTTATAAACAGCATAAGACACTTTGTTTGTTATCAGCCTAACAATTTTTCATCTTTTATCAGAATCATTTATTCTGTTTACATTATGTAATTCCACATTAGTTTTAAATCAACAACCTTGCTCTTATTTCTAGTTCTTCCCTCATTTCCTATCTCCCTTTCTTATTTCTTTCTTGTCAGAAAGCAGTTCTTTCCCTTGATATGATAATATGAAAGGTTACAATAAATACCCTTAACTTATTAGAATATAATATAAATTAGAATTTTATCATTTCCCACAGAGTATTACATTCTTAGAAAACTGTAATTTCATTTTCTTTTAATTCTATATTTGCTTAAAACCCATGAGAGAGCTAAGACTGTAGCTCAGTGGCAGAGCACTTGCCTAGCATATGTGAGGCACTGGGTTCGATCCTTAGCACCACAATGAAAATAAATAAAGGCATTCTGTCCATCTACAACTACAAAACCAATTAAAAAAATGAGACATTATTTTCTATTTTCACTTAGATTTATACATATATCCACTTTCCCCATTTTTCTTCTTATTGTATCATTTTTCTTCCACCTGAAAAGATTTCTTCCATATTTATTTTAATTCAGCTCCACTGTCAACAAATTCTTTCAGTTTTCACTTGTCCTAAAATGACTTTATCTATCTTCTTAAAGAATATTTTTACTTAGTCCAGAAATCTAAATAGGCAGCTCCTTTTCCTCCACGTTTTATAAATGCCATTTCATTGTCCTTGTACTTCCATTGTTTCTATTGAAAACTCTGTCCTGCTTAGTTTTTTTAATGTTTATCTTCCTGGCTTGTACACCTCCTGCTCTCTGCAGTTTCAGGCTCAGGAAATACACTGATGAGAAAACTCTTGCAGACTGTAGGTTCTCTTTGCATTTCTCTCTTCTCTGTGACTTTGGAGTTTCAAGTCTTGGCTACTTTAGCATCTTAAGATCCTTGAAACTGTTATAGCTACTGGCTTTCAGCCTCATCAACTGATCCATCCTTGTATTCCCAGCAAATGATATCTGGCACAGAGTAATATACAGATGTTGGCCTAACTCAACTCAAGGACTTCTCTCCTTTCTAGGATCTTACACCATCAGAGGCTGGCTGATATATATATATATA
>NW_025999905.1:2018024-2064969 GCF_001458135.2 Marmota marmota marmota | reverse complement strand
ATATACATATATATATGTACATACATATATATATATACATCTCTCTCTATATATAAAATCTCTCTATATAAAATCACTCTATATAATATATAATCTTTATATATATATTATATATAACATATATAATATATATATGAAATATATTATATTTTATATATTATATAGATATTTTATATATAATTTCATATACATATTATATATAAAATCTTTATATATTATATATAAATATATAATAATATATAAATCTTTATATATATAGAAAACTTATATATAAAATTTATATATATAAAATCTTTATAATCCTTATATATAAAATCTATATATAAAATATCTTTACATATCTAATGTCTTTATATATAATATCTTTATATATTACATATATATTTAAATCAACAGTTTCAATGGTTCACACTAGAAGGATTGGTCTATGATAGTCATTTCATCAGACATGTAAGTCAAATATTGTATCATGAATATTTTTTCATTCTCAAGAAAGTTATGTTAGATTTCAGTATTCATAATTATTAAGTTCCTCTACCAACTGCATTCACCAACATCAGCATGGCCATGTAACTTCTCTTTACAAATGAAATGTAGACAGCAATGAATTTGGTCACATACAATTAGAATCTCTGAGAGGCAGCTTATAGATTGTCCTATCTGTTTTCCTTTTGTCATGACACCAACAGGAATTCAGATAGAGGCTATCCCTTCAACAAGGATGACAGAGAGCAGAAAAAAGGATACACAGTCAGTGCCGACTCACAAGGACATGAAATATCTGTAATTCTGAGGCCCTGAAATTTGAGATGGTTTATTCTACAGTAAAACCTGCCTACCGTGATACACAGACACACAAAGAAAATGGGTACTTGCCTTATCTTGTGTCTCTATACTAAAAACAGCTCCCATTGGCCTAAAGATTAACTTGACCAGAGATAACTGATCACTAAAAGCCAACTTCTCCTTTCTATATCAAGAAGTCTTCTGTTAAGATTTCCAAAGGCAAAGAGAATGAATTAAATCTCAATATGGTTCTGACTTTTGCCTTTTTCTAAAAACTCCCACTATTATAGTTCAAACCATTATGTAAATTGAGTCAGTGAAGAACCAGGTTCTTTGACCAGAAAAAAAATCATTCAAAAGATTTCTAAGCCTTCTTCCTTGTCCAAATGGTAATGAAAATATTTTCCTTGCCCTATTTGTTTCACACGATTTCTAGAAGAAAAGTACTTTGAAGTAGAAGAAAATTTAATAAAAATGCAAGCAGTAAAAAAAAAGTATATTTATGGTAAAATTAATGGCCAGTAGGATATCTAATTTTCTAAAATGTATCCATTCAATTAATATTTGATCATTTACTAAGATGAATTCAAACTATTAGAATTCAAACTTATTAACTAAACAGCTTCAACCTGCCCTTATCCAGAAGATCAGCACTCCCTCCCTGAAAATTAATGAAAGTTACAAAGCTAAAAATCCAACAAATTATTTGATCACATACTTGATGGCATCTTAGTTGCAGTCCTTTCTTTTCTCATATGGAGCCGAGACCTTGCCCTGTAATGAAGCTCTGATAATGATGAATAAATTTTATAACCCTGAGAAAATGATTTCTCATTAAAATAAAACTATGACAGAAATCATATCATGGAAAGTAGGAAACAAATTCTAACTTATATGATCTAGTATAATGGGAATGAGACTGCAAATTAAATCAGGAGTATATTATCCAATGACTTTGAAAATACTATTTTTTGTTTTTCAACTTTGAAGTGACCTATTAAATTGATCTGTGAATATCTTGGGTGCCCTTGGAAAGTTGTGCTTAAATTCTTTTCAGAGCAAAAAGTCCTGGTTGAATTAGTGGAGACCCCATGGTGACTTCTGAGGCTGTTGATAAATCATGTTTAAGAGCTTTTGGGCCCAAAGCTGAACCATAAACTTAGGCAAAGCCATGAACAAATTTGCAGGTAGCAATGCCCCATAACTATGCCCTTCTAATCCAAAGCTATCCCTTCTGAAGCACCTCAGCATTGAGGACCCTATTTGTCAAATTAGGCTGAGTCAAGCATGTTTATCTTCATTGATATTTAGATCCCATGGTGCCAAAGGGAGAACAGGTAGAGTGAGCAACTGGTGTATTTTTAAATGTAAATAAAAGAAAAATGTAAATACATGGATCAAAACTCAATATAGAAAGCTCCATGTGAGCCCTGCCATTTTATTGTTATACAAAACAATAAGTACCCATCTTAGCTGGGTACCCTGCTACTGAAAACATAGTATTCCTCACCAGTTTGACTATGCACCAAAATCAAGGAAAATATGACTACCTAAGTTGTTTTTATCTGCTTTCTTATATTGACCCCTTACATTTCTTCAATATAGTTTTCTCAAAATACTCAAGAAATAGATAAGGAAGAAACCTTTGTCAATACAAAAGTAGCACATTTTTAGCATCAACTAATCACATTCTAGGCCCAGTTCTAATTTAGGAAAATAATAGGGCACTAAGCAGCAGGACAAATGGAGGTTGATTCCCTGAAAAAAAATTTGGCTATTAGTGTTTACATCTCTAGGTGAGTAGTTTAGGTTAACAGCTTAGAGGCGATCACCACAGTTTTACATTTCAGATCTTATTTCATGGTACTCCCAAATAATGGAATATTATTAAGTAGCCTTTATAAAAATAATAGTTTTAGGTAATTTTTATTTATATGGGAAAATGTTCCTAATATACAGTTACATGAAAATCAGCATAAAAACTCCATTTGCTTTAGACAGAACTATTAACAAAGACTCTCTACACAGATAGGAACATGGGTGACCAAATTTTCCTTCATACGTGTTTTTTTATATTTTTGACAATAAATATGTATTTATTCATGATAGGAGAAATGAACAACAGGAAAGTGTTGAAGCTCTTCTTTACTAGTCTCATGAAAATGCCCTTCCACTCTGCTCTATCTTCCAGGATAATACTCTTCGCCTAACAATGATGAACCAAGGGAAGCTGAGGATGGTGTACTCCAGGTACAAGCAATAAAGGGACTTTTTTGCAGAAAATTAAAATGCATGATAAAGCCTACTAAAACTCAGTCTGCTGCATATGATAAACATGCACCAGAAACGATACTATTTTTAAAGTCAGTGATAAAATACTCTTCTTTTTTTTTAAAAAAAAAAAAAGTATCATTTCTGGCTTAAGTTCTAAAGTGCCTGAGGAAGGATGAAACACTCCCAAGGTCCTGCCTATGTCACACCACTTTCCCCTCTTCCACTGGTCACTCTGCAGAACCTATAGGTCTGCATGTAGTAAGTCATCAGCAATCCCCTCCTTCTTCATCCTCTGCAGAACCTTCTCACTACCCATAGATGGAAACCTTGCCAATGCCCCTAGGCAAAGTTCTCTGTTTACTACCTTTACTCTTACACATATCCCTATGAAAGCACTTAGCACTTTATGGTGTATTTCTGATCACATTCCATTTTCTTTCCCCATCTTTACCATCATTACTATCCTTCAACCATTACAAGTTGAAACTCAGGTATGAGACAAGAAATATGGGAATAATGAATGAGACTAATATGTCAGGCTATGAAATTTTTCATGCCATATCAATGGAGCTGAAGGCAAAGGACCCAGGAAGGGGGCATTAGCTACCCCATGGGTTAGAAAACTTTCTGGCTGAAAGTAGAAACATAGAGAGTGAAATCTAGAAGGAATTGTTTTGAGAAGAGTTGCTTTATTTCAGTTCTGTTTTCCGATAGAAAACACCATGTGCTTCTCAAGCGAGTCAATAGCTACACAAACAGTATAGGAGCTGCAGTCAGGAGTAAAAAGTACACATTAGGAGATTCTCTATGTTTCAGGACTAAGCCTGATACATGCAACTGTGTTCAGGAAGAGAACAGATTCATTCTAAGTGATGAACCATTAAAATATGACATTCAGCAGAAGAGAAGTGAAATATGTAAGAAAAAGATAATTGTCATATTTATGCAGATATCCTTGCTCCCAATAGGGGACCTCTTGACTTATAGTGAGTACTCAAAATATGACTATTAAATTAAATTTTAAATCCCCTTTATGCTTCTCAGGTGACATAAATACATGTGTGTAAATTCAATTCCCATTGACTACAAATATGTATTTATTCATGATATTGAAACTATAGAATCTCAGTTTCTCCATTAATTGACAAAAAAGCATGAAGTTGGCAAGAAAGAGAACGATAGCAGCAAACCCCCACTGGAATGATGATCTGAGCCAAGTGAAACTTAAAACTTCAACCTTTGCTCCTCACTTGTTAAGAAGGAATATTGGAAAAGATGTTGGCCAACATCCTAGTCAAAGTCTTAATTCCCACTGGAGTGGGAAGAGAAGGTAGGTATTCTTCCTAAGTCTGACAATGAGAAGAACCAAGAATGGAGGCTAATCCAGAGCTTGATTTCCCCATGCCTTGACATCCAGGATGCTGGGTAAAGAATACTGATAATTTGCCCACAAAGCCTTTTGCTTTGCCTTCCTTTGTGATGTACAAGTATAAAAATCTCAGAACAAAGAAGAGGCCACAGGATCTCCTTCTTCCTGCTTTACAAGCTTACAATGCACTGGCACTAAAATCAGATAGACCCTGACTTTGAACATCTTTAAATTTATATACACACACACATATATACACATATATACTTGTACATACACACATGTATGTATATGTACATGAAAGGAGTAATAAGAACACCTACCAGATATGTTACTATGAGGACTGAGGGAGGTCATGCATGTTAAGGGTTCACCATAGCCCTTGGTACAATCATTAGTGTTAGAATTATTAGTGAATATATTAGTTTCCTAGGGCTGCTCTAAAAAGTGCCACAAATTGGGTCACTTAAAACTACAGAAATATATTGTCTCACAGCTCTAGAGTCTAGAAGTCTAAAATCAAGGTGTTAGCAGGACCATGCTCCATCTGAAACCTGTGGGGGAGAGTTCTTCTGTGCCTTTTCCAGCTTCTGGCATTTGCTGACAATCTTTGGCATTCCTTAACTCATAGATAAATGAATCCAAACTTTACCTCCAATATCACATCTTCTCTCTACAAATCTCGACTTCTGTATCCTATCCTTTCACAAGGACTCCAGTCATATTGGATCTTATAAGGCCCACCCTAATGAGCTCATGTAAACTTGATTTTATCTGCAAAGAGCCTATTTCCAAATAAAGCCACATTCACTGGTACCAGAGTTTACAGTTTCAACATATCTTTTTGGGGAGATTTCAACATATCCTTTTTTGGGAGACTCATGTCTCCTCCACAGCATTAGGATAAGAATTGAGGACTGCCCTTACTTAAATGTATACAGTGTGATTCAGCGGACCATCCCTCTACAGGAATTCTCTGTAGAATTCATGCATAATCCCTCAGCATTACACAAGAACTATCATTTTCTGATGACTACAAATGAAAGTTTTTCTTGGCACATTGTCTGTGATACCTTCACTACCTACTTTGGGATTTGGGATTGACTGTTTTCTATGTCGAAAATAACTTACATGGATTTCTAGAAAAGCTTATGTATCTTTTTCTCTCCAGTGTTTACCTCATGCAACTCAGTCTTCTCACTGCAGACAGATTGATATTCAAAGCAAGTCATTCTCCTTCTCCAAAGGATTAGCACTTCATTGGCCTGGCTTTGCCCAAAATTCAAAGCCTGTCTTACACTGGCTCCTGTTAACTTGTCATTGCTGGGTCTCCCTCTCAGAATCCTTCTTGGGTCTCCTCAGTTTATCCTCATCTTTATCTACCTAACTAAACTTCATTCATTTTCAGGCTCCATGCTAAATGACTAGCAATTCATCGGTAAAAATCCTTCCATCCTCACAAGCTTATTTTAGTTTATACTTCAATGGAGAAAATATACTATAAATGCAAATTGTTTACTTTCCTATAATTCTTAACATTGACTCCACTGACCTGGTATTTATTCACTTGTTACCTCATAATGGCAAACATTGTTAAGCTATAGTCCTTTTTTCCAAAATTGTAAGATGAAGTTCTTAAAGTAAAAAAAATCTGTGTTTTTACCTACAACACTCTATGTGTGATAAATTCTTACAAATTCCTGTTGTAATCACCTTGAAGGAAATTCGACTACCCCAAACTTCCATAGAGTCAACCAAGCTAAGTCTGAGGTTGGGGTTTAACTTGATGCATATCACATGCATTATAAACTCCTTCATGTCTTTGTAAAATTTCAGACTAGAGCCACTCTCATAATTACTAGAGAAAAGTAAAATGCTAGAAAACAAAAACAGATTGTCCAAATTCTTCTCTATGCTTCATCTTTGGGTTCTGAACATGAAGTCAACTTAAGGATTAAAGTTAAAGAAATGTGCACTCGACTAACAGATCTTTCTGTTGCCCCAATAAGCAGCAATAGATCTCCTATTCTGTCCAGCATCTGAAATTTTTCTGGGGTTGAAATGCACCTGGAATGATTGACTAATTCAGGGAGGTTTTCCAGTATTCTCTGTGTGGTGTATTTTAATCAGCATTACAATTTAGCAGCTGCATTAATTAATTAGCACATTAATCAGGAGAGCTTTTTAGCAGCTATAATCTCTAGCAAACTAGCAGTTTGTAATAAAATCTTAGCAGTAGGAGAACAAGCAGCATACCAACTTATTTTTCAATGTTATCATCACCATGGGCCTAGCAAAGGCTGATATTATGCAACCAAATTGAAATCTTTCTTAAAATATACCTATGCAGGGTACATTTGAAAAATTGTATGCTTCATGCAGAAAGGTTTAACAATTACTACTTTTTCTACAAAGCAGTAGTTCTAAAGAAAACTGTCAGGCACCCCAGGAAATAATCTTTCCAAGTGTTCTTAAAATAGTCCTGGTGTAATTTCAGAAGAATCCAAGGTTCCCCTTGTATTAGCAAGATTATTTATGCAATTATGAGAAGTTTTAAGATATTATTTTATAGTTACATATGTTCCCCAGATTAAAAAGAAGGAAATACTTATCCTTGTAAAGAAAATGTTACAAGTATAATTTTTAGTTCTTTAAAACCTTTACAATGAACCTCATAACTTGAGAAGGGAATGGAGAAAAAAAAATCTGTTCTAATACAATGTTTGGAGATAAATTCATGTAGCACCACAACCAAATGTAATATAATTTTGATGAAATATAAACTGGAAGACTTCCTCACGTCGAAACATTGTTCCTTTTTGCTTCATTATATCCAAAATGCAGTGACATGTGCTTTTATTGAATCCATGCATATTGAATTCCACATGTTCCAAAAGTAAAAATTTGACTGAAAAAAAAAATCCCTCAGGCTGATATTAAAATTTTCCTTCATTTACAAAGCCTGGGGATATTGAATTCTTATGTACAGCAATTTATTAGCATGAACTATTAAGCAGTTCTTAATCCTCATAGCATTTCCCTGAGAGAAAGCAGTGTTCTTTCAGGACTTCCCATCACTTTCTCAACCTCAAAAAGGAAAGGGTCAGGGTAACCCAGGGAGTAGATGCTGGGTAAGCATTTTTTTAAACTTCAAACTCTTGTTATATTGATTTTTTCCTCTGGTTCATGGAAATTGCACTCTATTTAAATCATATACTACAACTTGGAAGAATTTTAATTTCCACTCTACCTTTTGTCTCCATTTATAAATCACGCTCATATCTCTCAATCTTTTGCCTTCGCTTTTCTAAATTTTCAGCTCTTTAAAATCTACTTTATCAGCAGTTCCACTGCAAGCCCAAAGAAATTCCAACTCCTTCTGGAAAAATACAAATGAAAATTATATATTTGTTTTACCAAAAGAAGTTATGAATTATAATAGTTAGGAAGGGCCTATTCAAATACAATATCAATGGGCTCATTTCTTATAAATTCCCTATAATCAAAAAGCCTGACTATACAACAGCCACCCATGTAATTTCATTGGCAATTATTTTGAGACAATGTCATCTTGTAGTCTTTTCTATGCCCAGGATTAAATCTATGTGTTTCTTTATTCATATCTAAATTCATTGTAATTGTGTTGTTTGTGCATTACTTGGCTTCACTTGTGAGCATGATATTTGTTATTGTTAGATGCCTTATGGATGAAAAAACTCATTTAAGTATGAGTCACTTTCTATTGATGTAATCCTTCTTACTTTATGAACTTTGATAATTAATACAAAGCTTGCCCAGGTGAACATTATTTCTAACTGACTAATTTCCCATTCCTACCTCCATCCTCCATTTGTTAAGAAGTTCGAATATATGAACAAATGTACACTCTGACAAAAATACGCACATACCATCCTTCTACTGTGGTATCCATTCTAGGACCCTGGTGAAGTACTGATCAGAATTGCTCTTTAATGCTGTTGCAGCTTATATACTTAACGTTCTCCTTCAGAGCATATTTTTATGTTGAAGTCTGAAATAAATCATCATACATTGGTAAGAGTGGTAAGTTAATTCATTTGTTTGGCAAATATTTATTTTAAAACTCTTATATACACAAGTTTTACTCTTTAGGCCCCTGAAATTTGTTATAAGGACTAAAACCATACTCCTAACAGGTTTTGCTAACTTTGATAAACTCCCTCCCTAATCATCATCACTCACACTGTAGCTAGATCACTTTTCACAAATAACAATTATATTACTTCTCTACATAAAATCACTAAACAGACAGATTCCACCTCTTGGGTCCCCTTCTTCCTCCAGGAGAAGTCTTTTCTGCTGTCCTTTAATAAACTTCTAATTTCTACTCTGAAAAAAAAATCACTAAACAATTTTATCACCTTTAGGATGACAGATAAGCCTGGTAGAATTGCGTACCACATTTTTGCTAAAGTGGTCCTTCATTGCCTCTATCATACCAACTCTGGTCACTTTTAGTCCCTACACAAATCCTTTACCCCAGCTTATTCTGTTACCAAACAGCCTATGCTTTCTTGCTTCTGTGTCTTTGGGAAAGTTTTTCCCCAAAATCAGAGTGCCCTGTTTCCTCCTTGCTCTGGGCAATATTTGCTCATATTATTAGACTCACTTCTAGTGTTTCCTGTTTCCTCCATCATACTCTGTCCTGTATCAGATCTATGATATTTGCCATCTTTCCTGTACTAAGTAGAATTTTTGCATCTATCTACTGTAACTTGCCACATTTACCTTTAATAATGACCTTTTCAGGTGTTTCCACTATACTGTGTGCCCCCTGATCTCAGGAACTGTGTCTTTCATTATTCCAACACTCCATAAAGGGCCAGACTCTTCAGAACATTGGTTGAATGAGAAGAATGCTGGATGAGGAAGAGCAGGTGGGATCATCTTGGAGCACAAGCTGTTGGAAGAAGCTTTGGTTCCCAGGATGGAAGTAAAGGTGCTAGAAAGCAGCTTTAAAAACATGTCTCACCTGGACTTTTGCAAAACTTATGAAGCCCTTGTTGGAATTAGTAATTATGTAAAACCCTCAGACTCTTATGTATTTGTTTCATAGTTTCAAGGCAAATCATCTTACTTTTCAACTCATTAAAGGATGGCCTTCACCAGGCCCAAACATTGACAATTTGGGAACACTGGAATTTGCATCATCTAAATGGTACAATCTCAGAATAAGCTATAAAAGTCATGGCATGTTAGCAAGAAAAGTATCACAGAAGAGAGCAAGCAGTCCTATAAAACCGGATCAACACCCATGTCCCCTATTTTGAATGAGGAAATTGAATGACTTTCCCAAAGTTGCACTTCTATTAAGAGATAGATATTAAATGCAATTTCTAAAACTAGTCCACAAAACTATTTTTTCTAAGCTATTAACCATGTACCAACATCTTAAAAGCCACACAATAACTACATTTAGACTGCTATAAATTAATAACTACTGCCAGAGGCATATATGTGTCTGTCTGGGAGAACAGGTGGTGATGATGAGGTAGTAAATATCATTTTGACATTGAATGACTATTGTTATTTTCACACATTCAGTAAGGCAAACTATTTTGGTGCTAATTTTCAAATATTACATTATTAGCAATAATATCTTTTCAGCCAGAGATAAAGTATCAACTAAATTGAGTCAGCTCCTCTTAACTTCTGAAATTAATCTTTTTAGAAAACTGAAAACTACTGATTGGGTCTTAAGGAGAAATCATGAAGACTTTACACTGGGTAAGCACATTGATTAGCTAATAAAACAAAGTTGCACACAGCAATAAATGTTAGTTTTATATGAGACCCCAATTTTCCTTATCACTAAATGGTTTACAAAGTATATCTCTCATAAGATAAAGAGCACCAAAAACACATGGAGATGTTCAGAGGAGTGTGCAGAAACTATAGAAGAAATCACAAAATGACAAACAGCCACTAAAAAAGATAGCATTCTGTCAATCCAGAAGGTAAGACAGAACTAATTATTTATAACAGATCCCCACATTAGGAATTAGGTACAAATAGTGCACAAGAGGAAGCTACCTACCAGCTACTTTGAGGAGATATATCATCTACCAAAATAAGGAAAACCACGGTCCCTATTCACTACTTCCAGGACAGGGCTAAAAGAACCCTGAGAAGCCAATGTAGTTCACTATCTCAGTATGACCCAAAATTATGGCCGTTTTAATTTTATACTTGCCTAATTTTAATGTGGACCATGAAAATGGAACGGCAGATGCAACTAGTAATTGGAATAATTGGACAACATTTACAGAAGAGCAAAAAGGTAACAATAACCATGTATTTTGAACCTATATATGAGAGGAAAAATGAGTACTTTAAGTATTATTTGGAAATTCAGTGCTAGGAAATTGAAACTCAACTAATTCTTATTAGTTGATTGACTTATTTGAGAAATTTATTCTTTTGACACATAGTCACTATAAAGCTACAGATTAGAAACAGCAACAGTTATTTGGGACACCAGCATGTGATTACAAATCATTCTCCTACACTTAGTCTACTTTCATTCTTAGGAGCCCACAGCACACAGAAGGTCAATGAAGACTTGGTGACAATAATTACAAGCACAGCTCTTCTTTAGTTGATTCTTTTAAATGTTTGCAAACCATGACCCCAAATGTTGATCTCAGGAAGGATTTAGGGAGTGAGAAGAAACATGGAAGGCCTTTTGGTGGATACACATGTTGGACCCTCCACCAAGGCTGATATGAATTATCAGTCACAGTGCCTGGAAAGTAGAAATGAGACTGTCTTCACAGACCCACCAGAGAGGAGGGTTCCAATGAGCAATAACACTGATCTGGAAGACAGAGAAAGAATGTGCAGCTCTGAATTCTCATGGAGTCAGCAAACTTCACCTGCCTGTTCCCCTTACACAGACTCCTTGGTAGTTATTATCCTGATGTATCACAATTTGATAGCCACAGTATTCTAAAGTGTGTCAGTAATTTCTTAAGGCATAGACATATATAAGTTGTGATCAACCATCTGTTACTTAAAAGGAGGATCACCTTGAAAGCCACAGAAAGAGTTGTGTAGGCAAATTACGATGAAATAATTGAGCAATTAATTTACTTGGAAAACACTTTTCCTACCAAGCAAATTTTATAAGTCAATCAGCTTTATTAAATTGAGGATAAACATCAAATAAGAGGGCACTGACTTCAACAGGCTTACTCTGTTGTAACATGCTCACCATCACCTATCACTCCTTAATAATTGGAGGCAATGGAAGTATCACTATAAATTAGCTTCAACGTCTTTAGGAGACATCAACGGACAGAGGAAGGAGACTGTAATTTAAAGAATAGAAAGGATGAAACACAACTGGGGGCAAGTCTTGCCAGCAATTGCACTGGTAAGACAAAAATACAAAGAACCTTGAGGAAGAAAGGAGCAAGACATTAAAAGTCAGAGCAGATAGTTCAGATAAAGAAAATCAAAGGCAAGGAAATTAAAAATCAGTCTGAGATAAATAATTAATAAAAATGAGTTTCAATTAATAACATATCACTTAACCTCCAACTAATGCAGCTTTACTTAAAATATTTATTTCCCCTCTCTCTACATATGGGTTCAAAATATATTGCTAATGTTACCTTTTTACTCTTCTGTAAATGATGTCCCATTTATTCCAACTACCAGTTGCATCTGCCATTCCATTTTCATGACCCACATTAAAATTAGGCAAGTATGAAATTAAAACTCCAAACATTTTCAAAACCTATTTCAAATTCTGAGATTTATATTCCTTACAAAAGGGGTTTTGACTTTGACACTGGTCTGGGGAACATTAGATCCCTAACCACAGTTCAACACAGATATGGAATAGTCAAGGTGGTATAGAGGAGAGTAATTTTTTTGAGTATTTGAAAGTCCTTTGTGACCAACTTCCCTGGGTTATTTATGTATAAAGCACTTGACAAATTCTAAATAGTTTCTTTCTAAGGAAAGTAAAATGGACTCTATTTTTCTAGGTAGCATTTAATTTATGTAATGACAATATAGGTATTGAATAAAAGATACCTCTGTGACTCTGTCCTTACTCAGAATCTAATATGAGAAATGCCACTCAAGGTCATAAAGTGCCCTCTAATCTCAATGACAACATGAAAGGCAAAAGAGAAAGCAGGCAACATGAAAATGCAGGCCATCTTCAACTTGCTGCAAAATCCACGGTGGGCGGAGGGGGGGGGTTCATTATTAGACCAAAAAAGGTACCACCTTATTTAGCAAAATCAAATATTTAGGAAAGTCTTTTTTTTATCGTTTTTTTTATTGGTTGTTAGGAAAGTCTTTTTAATAAAACAAAATTTAGAGCTCACAATACAGCAACAAAAATCTTCTGCTTCATGCGAACGAGGGCAGGGTCCCTTTCCACAAGGAGATTTTAATTAAGCTGAGAAGAAAACCCACATACAATAAATCAAAGAAAAGCTTTTTCCCACTCACACACAGAAACACTGAATTGAGGAAGAAAGTATTTGTTTAAATCCTGAAGAGTATGTTTAGAAATAAAGAGTTTGAAAGCAGGAAGTCGCAGATTTAATCAGGCTATGTTAACACTGTGTAACCTCAACCAGGTTACTCAACCATCCTCATCCTTGATTCCTCAACAAGAATTTGGGGGACATTAGTACCAACAGCAAAAGTTTGTTATGACATTTAAGTGAAGAAATATAGAGTGCCTGGCATACAAGAGACAGCCAATAAATATTACTTAGAATATTTCAGGTACACAATGCAATTTTATTAACTGTGCTCACCATGCTGCACAGTAGAGCTCAACAACTTGTTCATCTTAAAACAAGTCATCCATGTTGTCACAAATGGCAGCATTTTCTTCTTTAGGGTTCAATAACATTCCATATGTACATACACACACACATACACAAATAAGGATGGCATTTTCTTTATCCATTCATCACTCTGGATTTTTTTGTCATTGTTTCAAGTTTAAATAATGTTAGACAGTGATATAGAACTACTATATAATGCAGCAATCCCACTTCTGACTACATAGCAGAAAGAAATGAAATCAGTACCTCATAGAGATATCAGCACACCCATGTTTATGATCACATTGTTCACAATGGAAAAGATATGGAAACAACCTACGAGTTCATTGCCAGATTGAAAAAAAAAAGTGATATGTGTGTATATGCACGTGTGCATGTAGACAAACACAACAGAACATTATTCAGCTTTAAGGAAAAAACATACTGCCATTTATGATGACATGGATGAACTGAAAGGACATCCATACTAAATAAAATAAGCCAGACATAGAAAGACAAATGCCACATGATCTTACTTACAAGTCGTATTTAAAAGCAGGTCAAACCCATATAAACAGAGAGTAGAACAGTGGTTTCCAGGTGTGGGGAGTGGGGAAATGGGCAAATATTGTTCAGAGGGTACCAACTGCCTAGTGTAAGATGAATAAATTGTGGAGCTCCAACATAAGGATGGTGACTATGGCTGATAATAACATATAACATATATGAAGTTTTTCTAAGGGGATGATCATATGTGTTTTCTTTTTTAAAAAATATTTATTTTTTTACTTATAGGTGGACACTATTTCCTTATTTTATTTTCATGTGGTGCTGAGGATCGAACCCAGTGCTTCTTGCATGGTAGGCAAGCACTCTACCACTGAACCACAACCCCAGCCCTCATATGTGTTTTCACACATAAAAAAAAGTAAACGCTTATCAATCACACCTCAATAAAGTTGGGGAAAAACATAAAAGATATCCTCCTCTTCTTAGAAGTATTTATTGACTTAGAAGTATTTATAGAATACTTCCTATTTCCACAATGAACCTTTGCTGTCAGTACTAATTCCTCCCAAACTCATGTTGAAGAAGCTAAGGCTCAGGATGGTTAAGTAACCTGGTTACAGTTACCCAACTAGTATTGACACAGCCTGATTCAGTCCAGGTCTACCAGCCTAGAAACTCTCACTTCTAAGTATACTTTTCAGGATTTAAGCAAACTTTTTTTCTGCCTCAAATTTTTATGTGGGTGAGTATGAAAAAGAAATTATTTAACTTATTATGTGTGTGTTTTCTCAACTAAATTAAATGTTCCTTGTGAAAAGGGACCCTGCCCTCATTTGTCTTCCCTTTTGTCACTACCAATCTCTAGTGAACTCTCTCTTACATCTGTCCTCCTTGCCCATAATGAATTTCAAACCCAATTTCCCAAAACTTTTCCTGTTTGTTCATAATTAGTTTCTCCACATCAAGTCCTGCTAAAAGGAATTTTGTCTTCACAATGTTCCTTCCATCCTATCACAAGTTACTACATCATTGTTAATCATCCCCTCTTCTTCATGTACACAAACATACCATCTAAATGGAATATTGGGTAGAGATTTTACTTAAATTCCGTCCACTCTGCTGGTTCTTTTAGAAAAGTTTTCTGGCCCTGACTCTCTTCTTGTTCTCTTCAATTACATTTGCTCCAGTTGCTATTTTGTCCCTGGAACATTGTAACCATTTCCATCACTGTCATTTGGGGCTTCCCTGGTTTCTGCTCCATTTACTTAGTGAGGAAAGGGCCTTTGAGCCATTTGTCATCACAAGTAGATTTTCTCCTACATGGCATACTTATTCATGGCCACATGAATAACTACAAGACATGATGTCCTTTATATTTTCAAATGAACTACAGCTCTGTCTGGATCATCTTGTCATTTTTATCAAGTTTCAATAATATGTGAAGAGCTATCAAAAGAGCTGTGCATATAATCAAACTCTACCTGAGTCTTCAAAGTTACTGAACAAGTTCACAAGAGGTATTGCTTGCTATTGTGAATTAACTGACCTGTATTTACAATGTTTTCAAACCTGCAATATCACAGGACATCATTTTAATGTTAAAAAAAAGAGGGAGATAGGGCAAAATCAGTCCGTTAGTGATATAATAAATGCTTAGTTCTCTTAGTAAAAGGAACCAGCACTCCCCAAGCTGGTACGGCTGGCTGGGTGATCTGGAGTTGAACTCCTTTGCTGCAAAGAACTATCTTTTTAAAAACAAAAACACACTTGAAACCCAGCTACAGATGTTCATACAGATGCCAGTTCATTAGGCAACATGTTTTGCTTTGATATATACTGAAAATTAGACACAGTCTGGCCCTCTAGAAAACTCACAAAATGATGTGCTCACACATATCCATGGCAATGGCAGTGCTCATGAGGAGTTTCACTGAGTTGTCTTAAAAATTAATGAGTTTTTTTTCCTTTGGTTTTTGCTTTTGTGGAGCATGTCCTTGTTACATGTGATGGAACAATGTAAGTACTTAATGATTTATTCTCAAGTCTCATCATTTATTCTTAAAAAGAAATGTGAGACTGAATTTTGTAGCTCTATTTAATCTACCATTGCCAAAAGATTTTTTGTTTCATGGTATACAGGGAAAATATCCCATTGATGTCAATAAAGTTCAGTGTACAACTTATACGGGAAAAGGTTAAACAAAAACAATTTCAATATACATTTTGTATACCAAATGATCTATTTACACAAAACTTCATATTATTACTAGTTCTCACATTCTTAATATTACGTATTAAGACATCTTAAAATGATATGTCTGACCTAGACTTAGCATATTTTTAATTATTTGTTTAAACTAGGTTGAAAGTAGCCATCTGCATGGTATTGCATACTAACATTGCTGTCAAACTTAATTATATGACATTTGTTAAGCAATGTGCTCTGAAATTATTGGTATTGTGTTTTTATTTCCAGTTTAGGGCTTAAAAACCTTTAATACAGGTTATCAACTTCCACTCTGTGATTATATTGAAAATTATGTTAAAATACTAATCTAGAGTATACAAAAGCAAATTAGGGAATAAGTTTAAATTCTGGTAAGTTCGAAGAGAAATGTTTCACTTGCTATTAATTATAATCTCTACTTGTTCTGCAATGAGAACTCACCTAATCGGATTCACTCTACAATAGAAAAGAATTGAAATGTTTTTAATAAGATTGAAGATGTAATTATTAAAATAAGCTAGCAAAGCATCGAAGAAACTATCCCTTGGGTAGAAGATTGGCCCAAAGCAGCCCATTGGCTTTATAGACATCATCCAAGTCACTGAAATTCTATTACGCCATCTCTATATTTTATCTACGTGAAGTTAAAATAATACCACAAGAGAAAAAAATAGTTTATTAGAGATACATTGTTAATATTTAGATAAAGTCAATGTCAGCAGTTCTAATTCTATATTTTCATTGACTTATAATGGCATACGTTTCAGAAGAAAAGTACAGTCCACTGTGGTCAGTTCCATCTACATCACCCTACAACTGGAAAGAGGCATTTTCCAGTGCATTGGAGAAAACACACAAACTGCCTAATTCACTGAGGTACAAAATCCGCTTAGAAGAAAGTCATTTCATACTAGGAAAGCAATGCGGGAAGAAATCAGCCACCTTTTGAACATTTTTATGTGCTAGACTCTATAAAAGTACTTTCCATATATTATGCATCATTCATTATTAACAATTCTATGAATTAAGTACGAACATTCTTCATTTTATAAGAGGGCACCAGAGTTTCATAAGAAGAAGTGGAAACTAATGAACAGCAGAGCAGGAACTAAACATAACGTTCCAAATCCACATGCTTATCCCTGTACTCTGCAGGATCAAACATCTTTCTTTCTCCTTCTTTGATTTCTGTTTCTCTCAATCCTATTCTTTTATTTACTTAACCCTTCCCAAAAATATGTACCATGGGCCCAAACATTATCTATATACAGGTTTATCCATTCTTATAAGAATATATATACATATATGTGTATGTGTATATATACACATATATGCATAAACTTAAAAAATACTGTATGAATAAACTTTTAAAACACTATACAACTATCTTGATTCAATAAATCCATAAAAAATGACTTTTTCCACTGGAATAAAGCTATTTGAGTAGTACTTATCATGTAGTACTAGGCTCTAAGTGAATTGCTCACAATAACAAAGCAAAATGGCTTTCACTAGCAGCAAATCCTCACCATCATAATACACTGTGTTTCTTCATGCTAAATAATTTTGGTAGTGGCAGTATATTATTATGTATATATGTATGTTATATATACTTTTATGGCCAAAAGTAAGACCAATTTATCATATTATCCAAAATTTTAGGAAAAATTTATTAATATAGTATCCCTCAACCGTGGCTTCCCTTTCAGTGATTTCATTTATCTGTGGTGAGATGTGTCCGAAGATATTAAATGGAAAAGTCCAGAAATAAACAATTCATAAGTTTTAAACTGCATGCTATTCTGAATAGTGTGATAAAATCTCACATCACTTCTGTTCTTCCTAGGATATAAATCATACCTTTGTCCAGCATATCCATGTTGTATGTGGTACTCACCATTACTAAAATCTTAGTAACTATCTCAGTTATCTGATCAACTATTGCAGTATCACAGTTCTTGAATATGGAGTCTGGTTCCGTCTGTGGTTTGGGGCATCTACTGGAATTGTTGGGATATGTCCCCCATCGATCAAAACTTGTACATAAGCATTAGTGCTATTAGGAGTAAAATTATGCCAGGCATGGTGGCATACACCTGTAATCCCAGTGGCTTCAAAGGCTGAAGCAGGAAGATCACAAGTTCAAAGCCAGCCTCAGCAACTTTGAGGCACAAAGCAACTCATCAAACCCTGTCTATAATATTAAAAAGGGGGCTGGGGATGTGGTGTGGTTAAGCACCAGTATGAAAAAATCAATCCCCAGTATGAAAAAAAGAGAGAGGGAATAAAAGTATGGTTACTAAAGATATGGCTGCTTCTGCCATTTTTGCAGACTACTTAATAGCAATCTTACTTATTATTGTTAGCTTCTTGATACTTCATTTTATTTAATATCCTTCAAGACCCTATTTAGCACTTATCTATTAACCTATATTAAATGTTGGCAACTCAAACACCTACATTTTCTATTTTAAGATAAAACTAATTTTCATAGACTCCCATTGCTAAGTGGTTCCTGTTAGTAATAAGAGATGATCTTACTTACATGTTACACAAAGTATACAAAATTTTCCAGCTACTATGATATTATGTAACAAAATGGAATTTATGATGGTTAGAAGTCATTGCTACTTTGCTTCTCACCAAACTAAATAGTACCAAAGTTTTAATTACTTCTCATGTAGAAATATTAATACAAAGTCTCAAAGACAGGAAAGGCCAGACTCAATTGAATTTGCAGAACTGTTTCCTGTTTGTTCTATGTATAATGAAATGTTAGACAAGTGTATTTAATATCTATCTATTTTCCTATCTATCAATCATTTAAACTTTTACCATTTAAAGGAAACTAGCATACTCAATATAATAAACAAGAAACCTTTACATTGCTTTATATCACCATTTTGTTTTTTTTGTTATTTTTGTCTCTCTCCTGTGCATCCAGTATTTCTCCTATTCTTTGTGATCTTCAAGATCCACAGCTTAACTTTGACATAGTAATCCTTTAATCTATGCAGAATGGTAGTCATCCCTAGATTTTGTGACTGTGGTTTCCCTGGAAAGCCCACATGCTTGCTGAAATAAACTTTTCTAGACAAATAAAGTTTTCTTTTGGAATCAGAATCTACTTTTCCACAACTTATTGACTTCAGACTAGCTAGTGCTTTAGTAAGGCCAATTAAAGCAACAAAGTTACAATCTCCCTGTCTGAGCTGAGCATGATTTACAGATATTTGAAATATTTAAAATGAGAACATAATTATGAGTGTATGGTGTGAGTACATTTTGTAAAACATGCCCATCTTTTATTGAAGTTTTAGCTGACTTTGTCCTATATTTTCAGGCAACTTTCAATTGGCTTTTTTTTGGGGGGTGAGGGGGACTGGAGATTGAACCCAGGGTGCATATGAAGCAAGCACTCAACCAACTGAGCTATATCCCCAGTTCCCTTAATTGGCTTTTGATTGCTGCTATTCTTGGACAAATGTTTCCTTACAACATTCATGGCTAGCTTAAGTCTCCTGCATTTCAGTACACCATCTGTGTTAAAATACAACCTAAATTTTCTTATTGCAACTATCTCCCCCAGAACAATATTTTGGGAACTTTATAATGTGGTTACCTGGACTCTGGCCTGGGGAGCTGACCATCAAAGTGGAAGATCTAGATGAGGGAATTAAACTTTCCAAGACTTCTAATATTAAAACCACAGCACCATCATCTCAAATGTGGGCAGGAGGACTGGGGTTGTGACTCAGTGGGAGAGCACTTGCCTAGCATGTGTGAGGCACTGGGTCCAATTCTCAGTACTACATGTAAATAAATAAAGTAAAGGTCCATTGACAACTAAAAAAATATTTTTAAAAAAATGTGGGCAGGATAACTCCCCACATATATACATATGTACTCTACAGGCTATCAAAGATAATGGACATTTTCTTCGTCAGGACCCCCTTGATTTTCATTTTAAACCTTGGTAACATTTAGGAGGAGAAGGGAAAAAAATCTATAAGAAGGTTGCCACAGTGACACTAAATATTCCTGTCTAGTGTTTACCTTGACCTTTAACATAAATTTACATTGTCTGCCTCCTACATAGGACAGGTTAAATGACAAGCAGACCCAGTTAGAGAGAGAAACTGGGGCTTCAGGAAGGATTGAAGTGTAAAATTATTTGTCAAACTACGTAACATAGTTTTTCAGTTAATTACCTGTTAGCCAAATCATGTACAAGGAAACATTTACCAAAATCAAAGAAACACCTAAAGAAATATTAGAGGATAATAATATTTAAAAAATGTTTTATATGCTATACCTACATAAATGATTTCTGAAATGTTGGACAATTCTTAAAATCAAATGAAAAAGTATACCTCTATATTCATGAAATTAAAACATTTCTCCCAGTAATTTGTTTAAATTTTAAAAGACCTGCATTGGTTATTAACTTTTTCCCCATAAACCACTTTGAGAATATGAAATAGAACATTATGATTCATAAATAGGAGGAATTAAGTTCAAAGGTAACTACAGTCAACACGGTGACTATAATTAATAACAATGCACTGTATTCTTGAAAATTGCTGAGACTTTATTTTACGTGTTCTCACCAAAATAAATATAAGTATGTGGGGTAATGCATATGAGAATTAGCTCAAATTCCCATTCCACAATATGTAGATATTCCAAAACAATAAGTTTTATGCAATAAATACATTTAATTTTTCTTTGCCAAATGAATGAAAGAAAAAAAGAAAAGTGTGGGTCTTCTTTCTGGGAAAAACTTGGATAAGAAATATGCATATATACCCAAAACTAATAATATAATTTCAGGTGATGTATGAGACCCCAAGCATTTTCCATGACTGACACATATACCCACATAATCAAATCCCAAAAGTCTACAGATTCTGTCTTTCCTTGAGTCCTTAGCCATAATCTAAAACATGATATAACTTTTCATTAAACATAATTAAACATAATCCTTCCCTTTTAAGCCACAAGATAACTCTTCAGAGAAATATGTCTGTTACATTCTGGTGCATAAAAGATATTTAATAATCATATGGTGAATGATGGAAAGAAAATGGAAGTAAACAAAAGCCTAGATTGCAAGGGTCCTCCTGTGTTGCCCCTTACAATGAATATAGGACCTTTCTTCTTACAAAATGCTTAGATTGTCTCTAATCATTGCTTCCCCTGCATCTTTTCAAGAATTGATAAATAATCCTGTGACATTTTACAATCACTGCCAAGCTCTCCCCTTCAGCTAACTAAATTTCAGCTTCAGTGGGCCAAATCCACACAATTACAAGGAGCAAAATTTGAGACCAAGTTTTGGAGCTTTAGGGGAAAGCATGATAGGCCCTCATTCGATGTCTTCACACTGCTTGGTCAAATCCCTTTGCCTCTGCATCTGACCTAAGGCCGTTTAAAACTACCAGGGGACAACTAAGACTGCCAAGCGGCTTCCTTTACTGTAGACATGTAATAGAGAAAACATGCTTATTCTGGAGAGAAGGTTTGTTATGCTTTGATTATAGCTAGGTAGGTCAATTATGTGCTCAGTTTATCACCTTCAGAAGTCCCCTGAAAACAAAGTAGAAAAATACTATCTGAGATGCTAAGAACCACAGAAATCTCAACAAGTATTATCTTTTAGAGCTTCCTACTTACTATCTAATTTAAAAATTAAAAATATAATAATATGTTAATATGATTATAATATGCAATGTCACACGACTATTTCAGCTTCATTGAAATAATGATTGCATCTTAGGAAATAGAATTAACATAGATTTATAATATAATATATACACATATATACACATATACATATATATATATACAATCTAATATATATATATATGTATATATATATTTATATATATGGAGATATATATATGGTTCCTTCCCTGGTTTTATTGCAAATAAACTACTTGGGGAAAAAAAGAGGGGTTTAAAGCTTTACTCGAGTTATTATTGGCCATTTTTTCATTTTATGGACACTATACTTCCCCATATTATTTCCTTAATGAAATGATCATATTCTCTTTTAGATGTTGCCAAAACTGCAATTAAGAAGGTAACTATAGCACATACCATTAAGAAAATATAGAATAGATGTGTGTGAGAGGTTTATGTTAACCTTAGAAATAACCACAGGGGTTTTGAGTTGTGGCTTAAAGAAAGACTTCTAGGAAATAATGATGGGAAGGGGGAGCAGTCCCAGAGACACAGATCTTAGAACAAAGGCTCAGGTTAAAATGCTATCTGCACCTGTCATCTCATAATGAAGGACGTGTTTGATTTTTGAAGTTGCTAACTTTGAGAAGAACTCTCAATTTTAGATTTAGAAGAATTTTCTGAGCAAACCTGGGTCAAAGTTTGTAGTTGTTGGCCCCCCCGCCATCTGTCACAGAAAAGCCATCCGGTAGTAACCAAAGGGCTGAGCAAAAGTGGGTGATGAGAAGTGGAGCACTGAGTCCCAGCAACCTCACTAGGAAAGGAGGGAAACCATGGAAATAATAAGAACGTAGACACTCTTAGAATAATATAATACTAACATTAAAGTTGAGTACATCCCAAAGGGCTCCCCTGATGCTTGCTGAGGCTCTAATGATTAACTGTCAGCAGAAACTTTGCCCTATTTCAAAGCCTGGTGATGGTTTGAAGTGTTCTGCTTTCTCAGAGAAGCTAGTGAAGCAATGGGATGTCAGGGGAGTCCTGTTCCCCCAAGGCCGGGGTCTAGACATTTTTAAGTAGTCTGCCATTAATTAATTTCTTTATTGCTCATATAACTGAGTACAATCCTACTTAACATGGAATCATATTAGAGAGAGAGTGAGATCAAGTATCTAAAGAAGACATTCCCCATGAAGTGGAGAATGATGCAAAATGTTCTTTCCATTTTGTGTCTCTAGCCTGTTTTTTCACACCAAATTGGATACCAGACATGCCTACAGAGTTTAATGTTATTATATTGGGTAAATATATTTTGTCAATGTTTTTGTATGATGTGTTTTAGGGATATATGAAGCAATTAAAAAATAGTTCTGATCTGAGTCCAAATATGGTTTCACTAAATTGAACCATTTATTTAGAAGGAAAACTGGCCTTACTACCTGTACCACACTTTAATTCAGTCTGCAGAACATCTAGATGAAACTCTATTAGTCCCTGTGAGAAGCCTCACTGTGTCCAAATATTGTTATCATTGTTGTTTTCTGAAATGATTGTTTCTTTTGGTCCTGTGTCCAGAGATTTCTCAAAAGTAAAAACAGCATTAATGCATTATGAAACTTTTCTTTTGCTTTCCAAAATACTCACATCTGGTCTTCATTTAAATAACTCTAGCCGTCATTTTTGCCTATAGAAATTAACAGCACATGATGAAAACAGACATCACGTCTGGTGTAGTTTCAGTCCCTAAAGGCTTGCCATTTTCACACGGACTTCCCCACCAGGCAAAAACCACCCAAATATCCAAGGAGTCACTCTCAGCCCCTATTGCTTCCTGAAGTGATTGTTCAGTGAAATAATAAATCAGTTTCACTCCTGCAGCTACTGTTTCTTGCTGTCTTCCTTTCATTTGCTCTCAGCTTGAGTGAGAGATTTATTTTTGACAGTTTGTTGTTATATACGAGGAGTTAGTAGTGTTGAATTGTAAAATACAGAAATCTTTCTTTTTCCTTATACTGGGTGACTGAGCATTTTCTCTTCCATCGAAATATAAGCTGAATCTTTACAAAATCCATTTTAAATATCTTTCATTTTGTGTCAGCATTGAATGATGAAATATGATAAAAGCAAGAAATCTAAATTGCCAAGCAAACGGCAACTTCATACACAAAGGTGCCATGATTTAGACCTTTGTTTTTGTTGAGCAGCAGAAAGGTCCTATTAGAACTCCCTGGACTATCCTAGCCTTACTCAATTAACTTCAGCCTAACCAAGACACCCTGAATGATTCCCTGGACTTTAGACAGGTTTCCTGCCCACTCTAGGTACCTGACCTCCCTTTTCTTAGAGCATTTACTTTAGAAAACCTCTCAACTGAAAACCTCTCAATTCCTTTGTGTCCCTTTAATATTATTATAATGTAAAAGAAGAAGAAGAAGAAGAAGAAGAAGAAGAAGAAGAAGAAGAAGAAGAAGAAGAAGAAGAAGAAGAAGTTGTTTTTGCCAGATCTTTTTCTGTTCTATTTTTTACTGTACATGTTTTATTTATTGGGTTTAAGCTGTACTGTCTTTCGTAGAAAATTAAAATTTTTTAAGACCCAGGATTATCCTTCTAAAGGACCTAGCTATCACCCCTTTGAAATGTAGTCATAAAAGAATATAGTTCCTCTAGCCTCTAGTTTTTGTGGGTGAGCAGCCAATGCCTAAAGTGGGTGGGTATTTTATTCCAAGTTGTGAAAACTATCTCCTGCATGAAGATCCACTTTGCCTCTGGGTAAAGCCAGTTAGCCATCTCACATGGCCTAGGATTCCATATCAATACACCCTGGTCTTAAAATCCCATTCATTCCTTACTTTAGTGCAATTAGACTGAATTAGCATCTCTTATTGCCAAAAGCCTTGAAGAAAATCTTCTTTGCTGATTTAACCACTTCATCTGGCACAGCTATTTGCTTTCACAAGTCTTTGTGGATATATTATTCTACAGCATCACTATACTCAAGGTTTTTCCAGGTCATTCTTCTGATAAATTTTTATGTAGATAGGAAGACATCAAAACCGAGCTTATAGTTATCATGAGATATGAAATATCAAATGATCCATTAATACAACCATTAAAATGTTTATGAAGACACGTAGGATAAAAAAAAATTAGTTCCTATAACTTTCTATAAAAGACAGTACAGCTTAAACCCAACTAATAAAACACATAAAAATTAGTACAGAAAAAAAAAGAGTAAGATAAATATGGACGCTAGGAGATACAACATAGGTGGGATGATCAAGCTTCACTCTTGCTTACAAAATTCTTGACATTCAAGATAAATAGGAAAAAGAATCAGGTTCCTCAAGTAACTTTTCTCAACTTCTAGCAGGTGTTAGAAGAATATAAATTCTATCAATGTAGAATTTTACGTAGAGAACACCAAGAGATATATAATGTTTTTCTTTTGTTTGGGGCCTATTGATGTTATTGTTGTTTTTGGTGCTGAGGATTAAAGACAGGGCCTTGTTCTTGCTAAGCACACACTTCTCCTCTGAGTTACCCTGTAATCCTCAACAATATTGATCTATTTATATTTATAGCAGATACTATAACACATTTTGTGTTTTTATTTCTTATGGTAACCACTGATAAAGGCCAATGGCCTAACTCTGGAATGTAGTTCAGGCAATTCTAGGAGTACAAGGAAATCTGAGTGTCAGGCTCTGCTTGTAAGACTGGAGTTGAGGATAAAATTCAAAGTCCCCTCATAGATTAAATATTCTCATTTTCCTCATTTTTATGCCTTGGAAATAAGTAACCCAGAGCAGAACTTATTTTTTATTATGAATTTAAGAAAGCTAAGAAAAGTTCAGAGCTAAATGAAAGTCTACCTGTGTTTATCCAGAAATAGATTGGAGACCTGGCCCTGTGTTGCTTCTCTCTTGGAGGCTAATTTACATAGAAGACAAAGAGGTTCCAGCTCCTGATCTGGGTGCTCCTCAGGATACAGGGAACAAGAGCTAGTATTTCACCCATGGAGCTTCTTCAGATGACCTCTAACTCTGAGGCCAAAGGAACACATGGATTACACATTTTTTACCAGGAAATTGTTTTATGACTTCTGGTAGTAGTCACTGGTCAAAGTCAAAAGAGTTTAGTAATGATTCCAAAGTGACCTGACCTGAAAAACATGGTGTCGAGATGTTAAAGAAGACAGATTATATAAAATGCTCCATTGACAAATTTTTCCTCTCAGCTATCATTTTAATCATAAGAATTATCCTAATAGTTTCTCTGCTCATCACTTTAATAAAACAAAAATAATAATAATAAAACAATAATAATAGCAGAGGCATTATGGGTGCTTATTATACGCCACGCACTTTTCTAAGACATTCAGCTATGTTACCATTTAAACCTCCCAAGACCTCGGTAACATAAGACCTGGGTTTCTTGTTTGTTTGTGGTGCTAGAGATCCACTCCACAGACTTTCCCATGTTAGGTAAGTGGTGTACCACTGAGCTGCATGCTCTCACCCCATAGTACTATTATTTCCCCCTTCTTATGGGGAGAGGAGGAACTGAAGCACACTATAGTCAGGTTACTTGTCCAAGGCCTTGAATCAGACACATGGTGGACCAGGATTTAAATTCTGCCATTCTACCGTATTCTGGACAGACAGTGTTCATCAAATATTACCAGTGTTCCCTATAGTGTCTAGGCCATTTTTCTGGGAAGATGAGAATGAGGCCAAGTAATTTTCTCATCAATTAACTATGAATATACATGACATGGGTCATTTCCAGGATAAGGCAGTTAAGATCTGATGTGTCCTCTTCATTTTTATCTTCTTCTGTTATAGTGACTTGGAAACTGCCTGTGAATGGCAGTGTCAGAGAAAGAGGTAATCTGAGTCCTAGAGTCACCAGGTGAAGGAGGGTAATCACCAACCAACAGAAGACTTCACATACATGAGATTTAAAGTTTAGATTTCAATTTGGAAGATCATTTCTTATCTCATATAGACTTTCCTACTTTTCTTAGTGTATTGCTGCAAAGCACAACCCCCTGGATATTCATTTCCAGCTCTATGTCCATTCCCTAGCAGATTACATCCACTACCTTGATAACAAATTTGCTAAGCTAAATCTTCTCTAAATAATAGATTCTGATACCTAACTACCATTTGGAGGATGAAAATTCAACATTTCCAAAGCTCATCTCTATTAATGCTTCTCATCCAAAAGTTACTTATTGTCCTATATTATCTATTGAATTTCGAGAGAAGATAATCACCCAGTTACAAGAGCTGAAAACTTGTGAGTTGTACTGAGCTCTTCTTCTCTCTCCCTGCCCATAAATTTCAAAAAAAAAAAAAAAAATCTGGGATAAACAAAAGCTGTTATATTTTCAGTGTAGGAACAAAGAAGGTGTGATCTAAGCTACCTAACTAGCATTGAACTAGATCTTCAAAGAAAGTATTTGAGATGAGAATTAAGACCTAAAAAAGGGAAGCCTGACCTCTTTATCTTTCATTATGGTGGACCTCATGGACTGAAGCACCAGATAGAAATATCCAGAATGCTTGATTAAGGATCTTTTAAAATAGGCTTAAATACATCAATTAACTGGCACAAAGATAAGAAATCCATAAAAGCCAAATTTTAAACAAAAACAGATCTTGATCAATTATGTCAATTAGGTTTTTGAGGGTTTCTGCTAAATCCTGGAGATTTCACACTTTGATGGCTGTACAAGGCTCAAAGTAGAGGAAAGGAAATAAAGCATAATAATTACCTAAGGTAGACAGCAGAATAAAAATCTCTTAAATAAACTGAATTTGTAGTAATAGTTTGAATTATTGTTCAACAAATATTTGCTACTCCACTGATGTGAGGCTTAGCCAAATGACTTCCTTTCACCAATAGGACATTACAGGACACCATGTGAGCAAAGCTTTGACTGGTTCTTGCACAGTGGAACTGGCTCTCCTGTGTTGCTATCATCTCCATGAGAAGCACAAGCCTAGAGTCTTGCTGGTCCCCTGGATAAGACATCTGAAGTTGGAGAATGATCTGCACTAAGCCCTAGTCACCCAGCTAGAACCATATCTTCAGATGGGAGAGAGAGGAAAGGAGTGAGTGTTGCTTCCAGGCATCAGGCTTCTGAGTGATTTGTTATGTAATGTTGAATTACTGTGGCAATAATTGATGGATACACATCCCACACGCAACTTATTCTGCATAAAAGGGAATCAGAAACAAATTCTCCACAGGTAAGGGAATGATAAGAAAAATTATTACCCTCAAACATTGAACTAGATGGAGAGAAAAATTCAATTTCCCCAAGTATTTGTAACTACTAGTCAACTTCTACCATTTTTTTTTCCTAGGTACCAGGTATTGAACTCAGGGAAGCTTAATCACTGAGTCACATGTCCAGACCTTTTTTCTTTTTTTGATTTTGAGACAGAGTCTATGCTAAGTTGCTAAGGCTAGCCTCAAACTTGGTGCTCTCTTTTAGCTCTTCTAAGGCCTTTGCAACTTGTTCCACCAATGGAATCCCCTGATGTGGGTTTTATTTGCTTGGCTTGATCCTGACTAATACAGACCCCCCCAAAAAAATAATTTATAGCCTATCCCGGAGAGATAAAGGAGAAGAAAACTATCAAACAGCATTTAAAAAATAATGGAACAATAAGTGGAAGTGTCTGACAAATATCTAATCAGCATTTTAGAAGGTGGTAGCATAAAGAGAAAATTGCTAGGAATTTTTCAGAATTGTTAAATTGAATCAGTTCTTAGACTTCAGAAGTCAAATGACTGCCAAGCAGAATAAATAATAATAATTTGAAAAATCCACACATAACACTTTTGTAGGGAAAGAATCAGAGAGAAAAGACAATACTCCCATAAAAGAGTTGCAATTACCATAAGAGTAGACTTATCAGTTGCAACAGTGGAGGTTTGAAGGCAGGGAAACATCCACAATAAGCGGAGAGGAAAAAATAAGTGTTGGCATAGAATTGTATATATTTAGCAGAACAATGCTTCAAGAATGAGGGTGAAAAAAAGTCATTTTCAGACAAAAACAGAACTGAAGCTATCTGCTACTAGTAGACCTTACTAATATAAATTCTAAAGACTCCACTTAAGATGGAAGGAACACACTAAAAGGTGAAAGATACACAAAATAAGGGAAAGATGAGTAAAGAGAATGGCCAGTCTATAGATAAATTTTAGGCAAACATTGAGTGAAGGATGCTTCTACTTGATTATTTAAAACTTTGTCTAGCAGGCCAAGGAAAAGTTCCAGAGCACTGAGGCTAGGGAATTTTAAGTAGCTCCCCCTAAAGGGGATCCACCCTAAAGGGCAAAAGACTAGTTAAAATAAGTGTCATTGCCACTAACACCCCTTACCACTAACAGCAGAAAAATCCATGTGTGCATTTACACAATATTAAAGCAAAGATTGCAATGCACAATATTAAACAAGAAAGGAAAACTATCTTTCCATATTTTCATTAGTGCATTATAATTGTACATAATGGTGGGATTCATATTACATATCTGCACATGCACACAATACAACAATTTGGCTGGTATCATTCCCCAGTATTTGCATTTTCACTCCCCTCCTCCCTTCCCTTGGTCACTTTCCATTGCTCTACTTATCTACCTTTGATGTTCATGAGACCCTACGCACGCCTAAGAAAGAAAAACTTTATTCAAAATTATTGTAGTGAAAGAGTGAGTTTCATTGAGTTCAACTCCACTGAGACAAATGCCAGAGAGTTTTCAATAGCTGTGCTTGGGTGAGGGGAGATTACAGGTCTTCTGTGCTGGCTAATTGGCTTCCCCAAGAAAAAAGTAACCTTTCTTACATCTTTGTGAAAAGACTCAGTTTTACTACCTGTTGTTCACTGAAGTTAGGCTCCCTCCTTCCTAAAGACTGGTGGGGGTTCAGGGAAAAAGGGGTGTGATATCATTCTTGATCATGAAAATTACATTTCAATGGCTCCCAAGTCCTTGAGAAAAAACATCCCTGGTCCACTTTACAAAAGTATAGTTTTCTAAAGCAAATGCTCTCAGAAAAGGGTTGTCAGGACTGGGAGTCAGTAAGAAGACTGTCTAAAGTTCAGCAGAGCCAAGGAACATGGAGAACGTCTGGTCAGCAAGTGTTAGGTATTGAATTATGTCCCTCCTAAAGCTTACATTGTTGAAGCCCTAACCCCCACGGTAATCTCCCCACTATTTGGAGAGAGGGCTTTAAAAGAGGTAATTAAGGTTAAGTGAGATCACAAGGGTGACACCCTAATTTGACAGAGGCTAGGGAATTTTAAGAGGTACCAGAGCTCTTTCTCTCTCCATGAATGTGTACAGAAGAAAGATGACATGAGGACACAAAGGGAAGGTGGCATCTGTAAGCCAGGACCAACCCTGCTAGCACTTGATCTTATATTTCCAGCCTCCAGAACTATGAGAAAATAAGTTTCTGTTGCTTTAGTCTCTCAATCTGAAGTATTTTCTTACAGTAACTTGAGAAAACTAATAGAGCAGGTATGAATGAATAAATGAATATTGCCTCCCATTATTAAGTATTCCTCTTAATACAATTCTAGTGCAGTTCAATTAAAACATCAGAGTTAGGCTGAAATTTGGCAATCATCTGGCACAGTGATATAATTTTTGGTGACTTTATTATTATAGCTTAAAGCAATGAATTCATTAAGAAATGGTGCTTGAGGTGTTTTTTTATAATTTATACTGCAAATTAAATGCAGCAAATCTGGGGAGGTGATTAGTAAAAACACAGGGATATAAATCAGAAGGCTCAGAAATTCATGATTAAGCTCAGCCATTGAAGAAACATACTAAAAGCCATGGCTATCAGAAGAATATGATTTACTATCTCATTTCAAAGAGAACTATGAAGGGAGCCATGGTTTAAAGATAGGTGCTTTTGCTCTGATGGAATTCAGTTTTTTAATCCATCCTTCCTTCAGTTTTTCTTTGCTTTAAATCTTAGTGTGCTTCATTTCTGCTGCCACCTGACACCATTTCTCATCATCTGTTTCAATGTTGTTAAATCTCTACTTAAATTTTTATTAGGAATTTATATTCCTGAACTTAGAATTGACAGCTACTGTTACCACGTAGAGGCAAGAGGCTAGGCTTTCCCAGCTAGTCATACCCCACACACTTTGGAGTCAAATTGGCAGGAAAACAGGTCTCATTCAAAGTCAGCTTTGAAGGAAGGCAGAAGAGACTCTTTCGTCTCAAATTTTCCATCTTCAAGGGCAAGAACAGCTCTTCTAAGAGGAGAGAAGGCAGAATGGGACAAAAGGCAGGAAATAAACATATGTAGATTTTATTGGGCTGGGCACCTGTCAGAGGTGCCCAGCCAGGGACAGGGGTAATTTCTATTCTCAGTGTGAGGAAGATTAGAATTGGAGCTTTAACGCTCGGCATGAGGAAATTGTCCTTAATTTCAGAGGGAGTCTGTTTCAAATCTATGATGTTTCTGATATTCTAGGGTAAATTACCAAAGGAAAAGACTAACAGTTTGTCATTGCCTCCTGTTCATTTCTCATCCCCCAACAGCTTTCAGAATCCCTGGATGTGAACTTGACATATTTTTATTTTATTAACTCATTCAACAAATATTCATGTTAACATCTACCACATGCTATCTCAATTGCTAGGGCAAGAGTAAGGGTTAGGACATATGGCCAGCCCTTGGTGAGCTGACCATTTAATAGGAGACTCCTGAACTAAAAAGTATGAGGAGATGTACAACTTAATCTGGTCAGGGAGGGGCTGTGTCCTACATGAGAGAGTATACCAGCTGGACGTTAAATGATAAGAACATGTTTACCAGGGAGAAGGCCCACTGAGTCAGAAAGAACTACAGCCAGGAGGTAGGCAAAATTTTAAAAATTTCAGTAGATTTTGCTAATTTGAACAACTGAGACACATGACACATTGGTTTGTAGAGTTTGTGAAATAAGACACTTTCATTTGTATTTCTCCAAGTCCTTGTCAGATATGTTATCATGTCTATCTGAACATACCTGGTTAGGCAAGTAGTCCAAGAGTATCCATGTTTTTATTAAGAATATTCGTTTTGCCTCTCAATTTGAGTGTATCAAGGTCTAGAGAAATAATTTTAGATAATATCAGAAAATAAATTGATATTTATAGTCCTGGGATTTCAATCCCAAATCCATTTATAACACTGTAAAATACTTTAAATATTAATGTTTTCCTCCCCAATTATAAACACAAAATATCATAGTCTTTGTAAAATTTTTAGAAATATGTAAAAATAGGAAGAAGAAATGTAAATGCTAAAGGTAGGTATGCATTAAAAACATAACTAATTTCTGTTTTCATTAAAATATTTCTTTTTTAAAGATAAATTCAAATTGCTCTCTAAGAAAGTTTCAATTTAAACCAACAAAATATACTTGTATTAAAAATGTTAATTTGGAAAGAAGTGATGAAATTTCATTATTTTAATTTGCGTTTCTTGGACCATTAGTAAATTGGACTTGTTTAGCTAAGGTTATCGGCTTTTACATTTTTCTTTTCTTTTTTTCCCAGCTTCTTTAAACCCTTTACCCTTATTTCTATCATGGTTTATTGTTCTTAATGAATTATAAGAGTAGTTTATCCATTCAAGAAACTTGATCTTTATCTTTTATCTATTTTGCTAAATTTACTCTCATTTGTTTTATTGTTTTAATTTACTTAAATTTATCAAAGTTTTAAAATTTATTTGTCAAATCTATCCATTTACCTTCATAATTCTCTCCTTTAGTGTGATATCCTTCTCAAAAATGAGTTCAAGCCAGCCGCAGTGGCATACACCTATATTACCAGAGACTTGGGAAGCTGAGGCAGGATGATCACAAGTTCAAAGCCAACCTCATCAACTTAGTGAGACTGTGTCTCTAAATGGAATATATAAAAGGGCTGGGGATGTGGCTCAGTGGTTGATCACTCCTGGGTTCAATACCCAGAACCAAAAATAAAGAATTCAGATAACATTCAACTATATTTTCTTCTAGTTCTTGTATTTCACTTTTGCACTTAAATATTTATTTTGACAAAGAGTATTAGATAGAGATACCTCCATCTTTTCCAAACTAAATTACTTATTGAGTGTTAGAATTTCAGTACTGAATTTTCTTTCCTTTGCCACATAATTGGAAATATGACTTATACCACATTGACATTAAATATGTCTTGGGTTCCCCACCACTACCTATTTATGGTCATTTATATTTCTACTTTTGTAGTGTATCATGTCATTATTTCGGGCATTACAATTTAATAATACATAATCACATCTATAATATAAATGATTTGTATTCTAATATTGGACTTTTAATTAAATGTTTTATATAATCACAATTTTTACTTTAAATGTTTTTCAGCTCATTCCTGCCTAAATATTTGTGAGTGTTCTGAAGAGAGAACAAACAAGGCAAATAACAAAAAGTGCAAATAACCAAATAGAAAACAACTTTATTTTAGCTACTTGGATGTATCAAAGGCAAATGTCATGGAAGTCTGAATTGTGTCATTTATATTGAGTTCTCATATTCTTTTGCAGATACAGCACTAAAACACTAGGGTGGTATTCAGTGAAGTGACAGATGTACTGAAAACATCAAAATATGAATTCCTCATTAAATTTTGCTTATGCCAATATTCCCATTATTTTACAGCAGATGAAGCAAAAAGGAGTGGAAAGAAAACACTATTACAGAATTTAAGCAAAAATTTCAGCCATCAGATATTTACATCGGCAGCCCTTTTGAAAACATGTTAAATCAACTCCATTAATGATTTGAGTTCGGTATCTATTAATACATTAACAGCAAACTAAAAACAATTAGTGTTACTTGATCATTTCTAATAAAATGAATTTGCAAAGCTGTTTTAGAAAGTTCCATTTAACTGGTAAAAATGATACCACACATGAAAGATACTGGCCAAGAAGTCACTTCAATTAAGGACATTAAATTACTCAGTTCAACGATAATTTCAGTAATTGTAAGCAATTAAGAAATGCCATACCCTGGACATTCTAAAGGTAGCCTACTATGCTTTAGTCTCTAAAAGGCATCCCTGAATTTGCTAATCTTACAGTGTAAAGTCATGCAAATATTGGGAAAACAAATAAATGAACTAATCATGCAGTTCAAACTTCACCTTAGAACATTTCTCATTTCAATTACAGTTGCTAAGTAAGCAACCTAGATTTCAGCTATATTAGATTTTTCTAAGAAACTCATAAGATAGATATTTGTGTATCAAAATACAGTTAATTCCTTTCTTATCTCATTGATATTGAAGGAAGAGATCTCAAAATGGCTTGGGCAAGTATTTTCGAAAGAGCTTACTAGAGTAAGGTAGCCGGAGAACCATCCAAGGACAGAATACTTTATCACTCAAGACTTCAAAGGTCTTACCTGAAAACAGCTAAAGGACAAGAGGCTCTGCCCCAGGAGGGAAATAGGAAAGGAGAAGCTTCCTTTATTTTATTTTTTTATTGGATAGTTCCAGATATTAATCCCATTTTCAGGAAGGTAAACATCTTCTTTATTAAAGTTTTCTCTAGTTGTAACCAGTAATAAAAGGAAATAGTCTTCTTCTCATACACTATGTTTTTTCTTTGGATTGTGTGTATTTTTCACATTATTCTTTGGACTTTATTAAAGAATATTACCCACAAAGCAGCACAGCAGACTTTTAAATCTTTAAAATAATATCTTCTCCAATTTGATTTTAGAAATGGGTCTTATTTTCTGAAATGGATAACACATAAATTTTAAAAATTTAATAGTTTTAATATCTATCCCATGTGTTCCAATTACTTGAATCGTGTATTTAAATAGTGCTCCCTATGAGATGCATAGCCATTTTACAAATAGGAGAATTAAGGTCACATTAGATAAACCTATCCTGTTAAAGAATTGAATGAACTTTTATAAGGAAAAATAATCATACAAAATTTATTCTGAAAAGATAAAAGTCAACTTCTTTGTTCAACATAACAAAGTTTAAAAACTATGCAGGTAAAAACCTCACCCAGGTTTTCAATTTTCAGAAGGGGATGAGAATGTAGCTATCAACATACCAGAAAGAAAAGCTTTAGGGAGCCCTGGGGATCCAATTAGTTCAGTACCTCCATCTAAGCTTTCCCTATGGGGAGGTCTATGAAAACAAGTGGCATGTTTCTGTATGAACTGGTGATGGTGGTGGTGGTGGTAGTGGTGGTGGTAAGTGTGTGTGTGTGTGTGTGTGTGTGTGTGTGTGTGTGTGTGTGTGTGTCAGTGCATAGAAGGCCAGATAAGGCCCTGCTCTTTTTGCTTGTGATAGTTTGAAAGTTGAAGTGAAGAAACCCTGATTGTCAAATTCTTGTCACTTAGTTTCTGTTGGCCTTTTTGAGTTTCAAGACTAAAAGAAAATGAAAGCTAACTTACTGCTTCCTTTAAGAACACTCTTATTGTAATAATTATAAAATAGAACAACCAAGCTGAAACATTATAGTTGATCAATACACGTCTTCATTGATTTTCAGTGAGGATGGAAATGCAATTTACTTAATGGCAATGTTTCTAAGAGTTAAAGAGAAAGAGAAAAGACAAAGTTTGGAAGTGTGAACTTGTCACTACATGTCAAGTTCAATGCAACTTTTCCAATACAGAATTACTCCTCTTCTCAGCCATTGACCTTATGCCTAAAAATTACCATCTTGAAGGCAAAAGATCATTCAAATTCTTTTGCTCCAGAGTGCCTTAAGAAAAAGTTACTCTTTTAAAAGCCCTATTGTATTGTTAGGTCTATCAGTTGCAAATCTAAAAAAAAAAAAAAAAATTCTATTTAAGGAGAAAATTAGGTGTATGACATTAGGTTGCTCAATTACCCTTATTTCCAAGACAAAGGAGGAACATGTATATAAGATTTCTCTTTTTTAATGTGATATATATATATATATANATATGATATATATATGTTATATTTATATATGAATGACAGTGGAATGCATTACAATTCTTATTATACATATAGAGCAAAATTTTTCATATCTCTGGTTCTATACAAAGTATATTCACATCAATTTGTGTCTTTATACACATACTTTGAACTATAATGACCATCCATTTACCTACAAATGCCATGATTTTATTCTCTTTTATTGCTGAGTAATAGTCCATTGTGTACATATGCCACATTTTTTAAATCCATTCATCTACTGAAGGGCATCTAGGTTGGTTCCACAGTTTAGCTATTGTGAATTATGCTGCTATAAACATTGATGTGGCTGTGTCCCTGTAGTATGCTGATTTTAAGTCCTTTGGGTATAGACCCAGAAGAGGGATAGCTGGGTCAAACGGTGGTTCCATTCCCAATTTTCCAAGAAATCTCCATTCTGGTTTCCATATTGGCTGCACCAATTTGCAGTCCCACCAGCAATGTATGAGTGTATCTTTTTCCCCACATCCTCACCAACACTTATTGTTGTTTGTCTTCATAATAGCTGCCATTTTGACTGGAGTGAGATGAAATTTTAAGAGTGGTTTTGATTCGCGTTTCTCTAATTTCTAGTGATGATGAAGATTTTTTCACATATTTGTTGATTGACTGTATATCCTCTTCTGAGAAGTGTTTGTTCAAGTCCTTGGCCCATTTTTTGATTGAGTTATTTACTTTTTTGGTGTTTAACTTTTTGAGTTCTTTATATACCCTAGAGATTAGTGCTCTTTCTGATGTGTGAGGGGTAAAGATTTGCTCCCAAGATGTAGGCTCTCTATTCACCTCACAGATTGTTTCTTTTGCTGAGAAGAAACTTTTTAGTTCGAGTCCATCCCATTTATTGATTCTTGATTTTAATTCTTACACCACAGGAGTCTTATTAAGGAAGTTGGGGCCTAATCCCACATGATGGAGATTAGGGCCTACTTTTTCTTCTATTAGACGCAGCGTCTCTGGTTTGAGTCCTAAGTCTTTGATCCATTTTGAGTTGAGTTTTGTGCATGGTGAGAGATAGGGATTTAATTTCATTTTGTTGCTTATGGATTTCCAGTTTTCCCAGCACCATTTGTTGAAGAGACTATCTTTTGTCCAATGCATGTTGTTGGCGCCTTTGTCTAATATAAGATAATTGTAGTTTTGTGGGTAAGTCTCTGTGTCCTCTATTCTGTACTATTGGTCTACCAGTCTGTTTTGGTGTCAATAGCATGCTGTTTTTGTTATGATTGCTCTATAGTACAGTTTAAGGTCTGGTATAGTGATGCCACCTGCTTCACTCTTCTGGTAAGAATTGCTTTAGCTATTCTGGGTCTCTTATTTTTCCAGAAGAATTTCATGACCACTCTTTCTATTTCTATGAGTAATGTCATTGGAATTCTGATTGGGATTGCATTAAATCTATATAGTGCTTTTGGAAGTATGGTCATTTTGATAATATTAATTTCTACCTATCCAAGAGCAAGTTAGATCTTTCCATCTTCTGATGTCTTCTCCTCAGAAAGGGAAATGAGGAAAACTACCTCATCTACAATAGCCTCAAAAAATAAATAAATAAATAAAATACTCGGGAATCAACTTAATGAAAGAGGTGAAAGATCTATATAATGAAAATTACAGAACCCTAAAGAAAGAAGTCAAAAGAGACCTTAGAAGACATACATGATATTTCAAACAGGAGAAGGAAAGGAAAGAGAAAACTGCAGGTACTACCTATATCTTCCTAGAGTGCTGGAAGCAGCAAGAAGGATGGCACAGAAATATACCAGGATCATTTGTTGAAAGTGAAATCTTGGTATAGAAATGAAAGAACTGGCTTTTCTCTCAGAGAATATTGTTCCCTCATTACCACAAATGACAATCAAGAAGCATTTTAATGTGTCCCATGATAAGAAATAAATTACATACGTATATAAAAATTATATATAACATTTTTATAGAATACACTTACTAAATTTATGCAGTCTATATATATATATATATATATATATATATATATATATATATATATACATTACATATATTACATTTAACCCTAATTTTTTTTTCCAATTCAAGGACAAAGACTTTCAAAAACTTATTATGGGCTAGAAATCAGGAAACAGCCTAAGTGTTATAAATCTACTCCAACGACATATGTTATTTTAATTGCCATATAGCTTAACCTGTATTTTCTTGAGAATGGAGTTTGAGGTAAAAATTAAAGTGCTGAACCTCTCTACTTTGAATGTACAAACCAGGGAAGCAAGAATGAGAAAAGGGAAATGAAGAAAGAAAGGACATTGACCAAGGTGAAGTGAGGCTTTGCTTGCTGCCTAACACTTCACAAGCCAGAGATGGAAGACAGTGCAGAGTGCTCGCCAGGCCCGGCTCCTTAGGACATGGGTCTTTAAACAACATGCAAAGAGAAACTGTGGCTTGAAATTGATATGAGAATACAGGTGTAGGAATTTATATCCCTGGATCCCTCCCAACTCATTTCCCAATCTGCACCTCAGAAATTTAACACCCCTGCATTCTGGGTCCATCATCTATCTCTGTGGTTGCCCAAAGAGTAGCTGCTCAGCATTCCAGACCCTTCCCCTGGGAGGTGGTGTTTCACCAAGTCCTGTAGTGGTATCAAGGAGGAGACAGGTGTCTAGTTGGCTTGGCAGGTCACCCTGTTCTGCAGTGTGGCCATCGGAAAGCATCTGGCCCTCCCAGGGTTAAGTATCTGATAGTCCTAAGGGACAGAACTGAGTGGGTCTCACCTTAGTCCACTGAGGAAAGAACTAAAGTGAAACAGCAGCTTAGTTTGAGGCAGTTCTAGGAAATCTGAGAAAGAGGCTCATATTTCCATGTATGGTGGAGAAAGGAATTAGAATAGGATGTATGAGCAAGAAACATACATGTAAGCATCCCCAAATAAACTAATCAACTTTGCAACAATAGTATGTGTTTCTTTGCCTAGAGTTATCGTTTGAAATATAAGGTGTCCCCAAAAGCTGCTGTGTTCATGCAAGAGGTGAAATGATTAGCTTATAAGAGCCATAACTTCATCAATGGATTAATCCATTTAATGGATTAATAATTTTGAATGGATTTCAGTGTGGTAACTGTAGGCAAGTAGAATGTGGCTGGAGGAAATAGGTCACTTGGGGTGCACCTTGGGAGTTGCAGGTTCTTCATGTTTTTTTTTTTTTTCTTCCTGTATGCCACTGAGCTGAGGAGCTTTCCTCTACCTTGCCCTCCTGCCATGATATTCCACAGCTCAGGCCCAGAGCAATGGAGTCAGTGTCCACAGACTGAATCTATAAAACCAGAAGCACTAAATGGGCTTTTCTTTCTCTAAGTTGCTGACAACATATATTCTGGTTGCAATGATGCAAAGCTGACTAATACAACTAACTAGATACCAGGTTATACCAGGTCGCTCCAACTCTCAGGCTGCTTTTGTTTGCCATCCTACAACTGAAAATTGCCACACAGTCCATGACAGATTGTCAAGGAAATGGAAAATAAATCAAAGCTCCCAGCATCAGTGTTGCAGAAGACAAAGATGTTGTAGGATTCACATGTGATCGATTCCACATCAGACTGAAGGCAAACAAGGTAACAGGGTAATGGTTGATGTATCCAAAGCTCTTTTTTCATAAGATGCTAAATCTGCTAAGGACATCAACACTGGCTTTATGAGCAATTACATCTGCAAAACTTACCTGTCATGGCTAATATTAAACAAGACAGAAACATCAATGAGATCTGAGAGTAAAGTCTGAAAAGAAGATAAATGGCTTTCCAAAAGTTATGTTTGTTTTCTAACTGCCCAGGGAAAAATAACTTGAAGTAGTGTTTTAAGTGTTTTAAGCAGGGCATTTTAAGAATCACTGCCTTGAGTTCAGGCTCCGCTTTTTGCTTCCAACATTGAAAAAAGGAAGCAGTGTTTTCAGTGGACATTCCCCGCTAGATAGAGTTATATTGGAGAATGTCATTCAGTCAATCTGACATTGCCATGAGGGTGTACAGGATGGCTTTCTGATTCTTTAAGTCAATGACTTTGGTGGGGGAAAATGGGGATTGAACCCAGGGGTGCTTAACCACAGAGCCACATCCCCAGCTCTTTTTATTGTTTGCTTAGAGACAGGGTCTAAGTTGCTGAGGCTGGCCTCTAATTTGAGATCCTCCTGCCTTAGCCTCCCCAGTCACTGGGATTACAGTCATGTGCCACTGTACCCAACATCAATGGACTTTTCATGAAAGCAAAATTATAGGTCAATGTGTGTCCCTTGGACCACTTGCAGTCCTTTTTAAAAATGTTGACACGAGTCCTGTCACAGTTCTACTGAATCATATTTACATGGGTTTGTGCCTAGAAATCTTTGTGTACAATTAACAAAACAATGACTCCAAAATATAGGTTACTAAATGCTGACTTAAAGTCATTCAAAGAAAAAAATCTACTTGATACCCATTAATACTTTTGAAAATAAATGAAATATCACCTGATATCTCAGGGATCCTTTCTAATAGCAAAGATGCTAAGGTTTCAAGCTGAGATTTTCATTACAGACCTAAAGAGACAGGAGGACTCCTATGCTGCTAATTAACAACCAAGACCTGTGATGCCCCCACCAAGAAAAAGCTCTCAAGTAGATTTGACTTGACCTCCCAGCACTGATAACTTAATTGCAAACATAAAAGACCACACTAATAGAACATTAAGAAAGAAATCTTATTCAAGCAGTACAGTAGTGTCCCACTCCTGTATTGACAGCTTTTTTCTGAAATTTCAGTTGCCCATGGTCAACTGCAATCTGCAAGTATAAAATGGAAAATGTCAGATATGAACAACTCATATGTTTTAAATAACTTTTATAGAAATATATTCTTACAATTGTCCTGTTTTTTAATTATTATTATTATTATTATTCCTAATCTCTTACTGTACCTAATTTATAAATTAAACTTTATCATGTTTATGTTTGCAAAGGAAAAAACAAATATAGTATATTTGGGGTTCAATATTATCCATCATTTCAGGCATTCCCTGGGAGTCTTGAAATACAGAATTCACAGATAAGGTGAGACTATTATTCACTAATTTGCTTAATGTTCCTCAAGTACCAAAATTGTCACTGCAGTTCTCCTTTGGATGACCACTCAGTTTATGTAGATACTGACAGATATTTACAATCTGTTCTTAGTCCAAATGGTCCTCTAATTTAGATATTTGCAAATGTGAGAGTCTCTGATGAAGAGATTTTGTGCACAGAATACAATACTACTAAGTTTGTACTTTGTATTACTGCATATTAAAATGAAAGTTTGGCAGAAGCAAGATAATATAATAGGTTATTATAAATTAGAGGAGACACTGAACTATATACAGAATTCAAAAAGGAGGTTTGTGGAAACTGGTCACAGGGTTTAAATACAAACTGACTGGAAGGATTTAAATAGATCAAGAGTTAAATATTTAAAAAGAATCTGAAGAAGAGTTCTTTGGGCAGAATTGTACCACTAGTCCCACCAGAGAAGTAGCTTCCTCCTCACCATGAGAATAGTGGGAATAGTGAGAGAGAACCAGCTTATTATTTTGATAATGGAGTTAAAGAGTTAAGATTAGCTTACAAATCCAGACTTAGCTGGGGAAAAACAATACATGAATACCTTCCATGAGCATACATGGGGGACACATTTGGGAAACCTAGTGTGGGGTCATTCGAAGTCCTACACAAGAGAATCACACGGCAGTTATCAAAACAGAATTTGAAGATATCAAGAAATGTCGAAGGACTGGGAAAGGAATAAAAAGCTATCCAAAATAGAGATGCACTGGCTAGGGTCAAAAAAAGACCTCAGCAAGGTGACCCTCATAACTGGGGGAGGGGAGGACTCCGAAGTACTCTTGAGAGAGAAGGAGTCCACTCTGTCTCCTGAGTCCAGAATGCATGGCTCTAGCTAATGATACCACCAATGATAGGCACTCTCCTACTTTCTTTCTTTCTTCTCTTTCCTTCAGGTACCCTCACTTCAAAGTGGTCAGAAATACATCAGCCAGATCAAGAAAGGGGATGAAATACAAGTCCTAGAGTAGCAACCACCTGTATCTTTTCCCAACTATAAGATTCCTGCAAGTAGCTGGCTCAAGTTAGGAATGGAAAGAAATTTCAGTTTTAATTTACACATTTGAATAATAAATGGAACTGGACATTTTAATTATTAACTAAAAACTGTCTGAATTTAATGGAACCATGACCAGAAAAACCATAGACCTGCGTCAGTTTTCAACAGGACTGAAGAAGAATTAACCCAGGAGACCATATTTAAAGAAGCAGTGAAACACAAAAATAAATAAATAGAAATTTTTATAATTACATCTCAGGAATCATTTTGTTTCAGTGTAATTCTTTCTTTCACTCAATGTTTACTGTATTAAATCCACATATCTAAATAACAACTCATGGAAAATCAATTTGTGTGGGCATTTAGTTATTGACTATAAGTTTGGTTAATCAAATTATTTTAAATAATTTGAAGTGCCATTAGTAATTTGTGTGACTGATTCTTTTAAATATTTTAAATATCCTATGTAGCAAATAAAACATACACACCGATTGAAAGAGTCATAACTGATCAATAATACAAAATAAAAACTGGTGGCAAAAGGGCTAATACCATGAATGAAACTTCACTTTTTTTATTCTACTGCCTTCTGGGGTTTGAGTTTTTCTAATATCTTTCTAAATTTTCGGTAGCTTTACCAGAACAAATGTCTATAACCCCCCTAGGGTGTTTTATTTTTTTCAGAATTTTTCCAGGTCTAAAAGGAAAAGAATGCCATTTCAAAATACCAGAATCCAGGTTGTTAGCTGGAGAGTAAAATTTGGTAGTATGGTTCAAGGGGAAGCAAATTTCAGTCTTTACAATACAGCAAGTGCCCCTTCTATCAAGCTTTCACTTATTACATTTCCCACACATCCCTCTGAGCCAAAAGGATGACAAATTTGAGGCTAACTTAGTGAGGCCCTAAGAAACATAGCAAGACCCTAAGACCCTGTCTCAAAATAAAAAAAAAAAATAAAAAGGGCTGGGGATATAACTCAGTGGTAAAACAACTCTTGCTTTAATCCCCAGTACCAAAAAAATATAGAGAGTTAAAATTTTGAATACTTACCTTTCTTTAGGTCACTTACAGCCAAAAGTATCTACATCATTACCTTGACATTGTGATATATTGACATAATTATTAAAATATACATGCTTCTTATGAGTTCTTCACTAAAATTCACAGGAGTTTATTCATAACTAGTCAGTGTTTCATCTTCTAGAAGATAATGATTGAACCTCTTTTCCCCTCCAGAACATGCGGTCCATTTATAGTTTGAGGACATCCTGTTCTGTAAATGTCATTGTGTAAGCCTGAATGCCATAGCTATAATTAATTGTAATGAACTGTGATAGTTACATAAGACCATGAATGGTAATAAATCCTTCATTATTTAGTATATCCTTTTTGGGTCTTTTCTATACTAAGAAAAAGGTCTACCTTGTGGTGTAGAAATCCTGTGTCATACTGGTTCATTTTGTATTTTAGTTCCTCTTTTCTTCTTACACAAATGGAAACATGTACATATGCTGAAAGTAAGAAAACATATGCCAAACAGAGAGAACAAGATATAGAACTGCGATGCTCTCCTACTTGTTAGGTCAGTATGATGTAAATATCCCATTTGAATTATTCCTTCAATGCCTTGAAAGTACTTATTTACACAACTTGTGTTTTCTCTTTGGACTATAATTGTGAACTTGGGACTTTCTATAGTTTAACCTGTTCCAACTTAGCCACTAGCATTCTTACTTAGGTTATTATTTGCAGGTTGTTTTGTCATCAAAACACCATCTCACCCAACCCTGTTTCAAAAAGTAGCCTTGATCTGGTAAACAGATTATTTTAGATCCATCTCATTTTGTCTTCATTCCAAACATGAGTCCACTACCCTCAAAGGATCAAAATTTGTGTGTTAGAGGCACATATGAGAGTTCATAATAAACTAGAGTAGTGTTCCTGCTGTTAGGCCATTTATAATAATGATAGAATTAGAAAATAAGTCTTTTAAGGACATGAGTTCACACCGATTTTTCCAATATAACATATTATTAAATCCAACTTTTCCTCCCAACTTGCTTTTATGCTTCCAATGAATATGTGATAAGATGGAGAAAATGCATTCCCTTCACAGTTGGAGCAGAATTCCTCTAGGAGTGCCGCAGTCTGGCTAGGCACAAAATAACCGAGCCACCACAAAAGCCTTGTAGATTCAAACAGCAACTCTTTATTCTCGAACTCTCACCGGCACTCTACACGCACGTTCTGGGAAAATACACCATCCACCGGGCTCTGCGTACCAAATACCCTCTGAATCCCGCGAGAACTCAAGGGGAACTCCAGGAGCGGGCGCCTGAGGCAGCAGGATACGCCCTATTCCCAGCAGGATCCACCCTAAACCCAGATCCACCCTAATCCCTGAGCAGGGTCACCTTTCAACCAAAACTCTCAAACATTCATGCAATGTCACTGCAAATGACCTGGGTCCAAGGCAAGCCCATTTCCACAATGGAGAGTCCTCCCTCTAAGCAACATTGGGTAGGCTGACAAGGAAATTGCCATGTGTCATTCCTACTTGGCTATGGCTCTCAGCATAGGAGAGATCCATCTCTCTTGGGGAAATGGTTTAACTTTGAGAGAAGGTGAATTCCTTTTCCCTCTCCATTCTGACCACTCAGGCCTAAGAAAAGACTAACTTGAAAGTTTCAGTGAAGACTTCAGCTTCCCAGGGGTACAGGGAAAAGGAGATTTGAGTGATGTAGAAGAGAGGAGGGGGAAATATGAGTTTTTATATTTCTGCCTCTAATAATGATCTACTAAACCCCAAACCAAAACAAATTCTTCCTGTCTGGGGGTGAATGGGCACTCTGGGTGGCAGGAACTGCCTATGAAAACTAAGAAAGAGCTGAGTATCATTGCAAATAGAGGAGTTGTGGGGCCATAAGTAACAGTATAGAAACATCAAAACCTGGAAAGACCTGCAAATGTAAGCTTCCTGTAAATTTGCCAGAAATTAGGAAGACCCACAGAGTGGAATTGTTGGGATTGACACCAATGACACTTGGATAAGAAGTAAGAAAGTCCTCTGTATTAAAAATAGTGCACAAACAAATTCCTAAGAATATGGTTGCCAGAGTCAGCAATTTAAAAACAGAATGCTAGTTAAATTTGAACTTCTAAGAAATGACAATTTTTTAGTAAAATCATGTCCTGTACAAGATTTGGGGCTAATGTTATATGACTAATAATAGGGATTGTAATATAACAAACTAGATAAATAGTGTAATTATAAATATTTAAAATATACTCTTTGTGAATATCTATATTTATATTTTAATATATGTAAAGCCATCCCTTAGTTGTAATAAATAGAAAAATCTCTATCATTCATTTTTCTATTTCTGTTTTTATCATTCTGATTTTTCACTGCTTCTTTATCCTTTGCTGTCCATGTACCCCATGTCAATATGTAACAATCATGGTTTTTCACACCTATTATTCAAAACTCTACAATACCTATGTGATTGCAAAAGAATCAAGTCAAAGGTCTTTATAAACTATTTCTTAGCTCTGATTTACTCTGTTCTCTACTGCATATAACATATATTGATCTCAAGCATGCAAAAATACCTTTATATGCATTGTAAAATGATGGCTGTTGTCACCTGACAAAGATTCTTTTACCTCTCTGCACACCTCATCTCACTCATCAGAGCTTTTTAAGCCTCGGATGCCTTGCAATGTTGCTTTGAATATAGTGGGAAATTTCTTTCCTTTTTTCCTCCCTTTTGGCAGAAATAAAAGAGCATCCATTTTGAAGAATAAATCTGCCTCGCTGTGCACAAATCCTGTGCCCTACTGGGAGACAGCACCTTAACTGCAATTGCTCAAAACTTACTCTTTTTCTCCTTCCCTGACTGCACACAGGCTGCACTCATTCTTTCTGCACCCTAAGTCTTGCACCTTCTAAAGCAGTTTTATATCCTGGACTATTTGCATCCAGTGATGTGGTGGGAATTCTCAGCTTAGCATAGTCACATGATGGATCAGAGACACAGAATTAAGAACCCAACAGGGATACATATTTCAAGGGAAAGAGGCAGATCTTCAGCAAGAAACCAATGGGTTATGCAAAATCCTTTCCAAAGGAAACAGACACTTGAGGAAAAAAGAAAAGTTAATGCAATTTTAAAAAGTGATTGTGTGACAGCAAAATGCATATGCATATGCTGACTGAACATATGCCAGCTGTCACAAGGAACTCAAAATGACCCCAAGCCTTCCAAGGGCCAAATTCAGAAAACAGCGAAGTCTTGCTTTGAGTTTGCCTGAATATATGGTGGGAAACACCCTTCCTATCCTGCTTTTCTCATCTGTACCAAAAGGGTAGTGATCTAAATCAATGATGGTCAAGTTATGCTCGTGGTGTTGCTGTTGGTGACATTGAGATGAGAGGAGTGGACAGGGTGTCACAATTATGCACATAGCAGTTCTAATGTTTTCATAGAAAACCTTCATTAAAATAAAGTTTGGTGTCTATATTAGATTCCTTGATCACTGCAACAAATCACCACAAATTTATTGGCTTACAACAACAGAAACATATTCTCTCATTATTATTGAAGCCTAATGTCCAAAATCAAGGTGCCAGGAAGGCTATCCTACCTCCAGCAGCTTTAGGGGAACTCCTGTTTCTTGCCACTTTCAGCTTTGACTGGCTCTTGGTATTCCTTGGACTGTGGCTCTCAGGTCAAATTCGACCTCAGCTTTCACATGACCTTCTTGTCTCCATGTGTCTTCTCTCCTTCTCTTCTCTTTATGACAGGACACTGGATTTAGGGTCCTCCTTAATCCAGAATGATTTCATCTGGAGAGCTTAATTCAATTACATTTACAAAGACAGTTTTGCATTCCCCACAAATAAAATCATATTCAGAGATCTGGGCAGACATATCTTTTAGGAAGCCACCATACAACCCACTAGAGTGTTGATTAAAAAAAACAAATCCAACAATATGCTGCCTTCAGGAGACACATCTGATTGGAAAAGACATACACAGGCTGAAGGTGAAAGGTTGGGAAAAAATATACCACGCACACGGTCCTCGTAAGCAAGCAGGGGTGGCCATCCTCATATCGAATAAAAT
>NW_025999905.1:1927120-2017882 GCF_001458135.2 Marmota marmota marmota | reverse complement strand
ACAGACACTAGTATGGCAAAATCAAAAAATTCTTAGTTGTAACTGATGTAATTCTGCAATCTGTATATGGGGTAAAAATGGGAGTTCATAACCCACTTGAATCAAAGTGTGAAATATGATATATCAAGAACTATGTAATGTTTTGAACAACCAACAATAAAAAATTAAAAAAAAAAAAAGATTTATCCCCTAAAACAAGTAATCTTAGAAAAATTAAGGTTTTTACATCTGTGGCTAAACAGCAACTGTTATTTTAAAGTATTGTCCTACATTACAGAGTCTAGATTTTCCTTTAAAAGCTAACCTTGGTTAATATAAAACATCAATAAAATAAAAGTATGGTAAAAAAAAAAAAAACAAGTACATGAAAAAATGCTCACCATCTCTAGCAGTCAGAGAAATGCAAATCAAAACCACCTAAGATACTGTTTCACTCCAGTAAGATTGGCAGCCATTCTGAAGTGAAACAACAACAAGTGCTGGCGAGGATGTGGGGAAAAGGGTACTGTTGTACATTGCTGGTGGGACTGCAAACTGGTGCGGCCAATTTGGAAAGCAGTATGGAGATTCCTGGGAAAGCTGGGAAGGGAACTACCATTTGACCCAGCTATTACCCTTCTCGGACTATTCTCTGAAGACCTTAAAAGAGCGTACTACAGAGATACTGCCACATTGATGTTCATAGCAGCACAATTCACAATTGCTAGACTGTGGAACCAACCCAGATGCCCTTCAATAGATGAATGGATAAAAAAAAATGTGGCATTTATACACCATGGAGTATTACGCAGCACTAAAAAATGACAAAATCATGGAATTTGCAGGGAAATGGATGGCACTAGAGCAGATTATGCTAAGTGAAGCTAGCCAATCCCTAAAAAACAAATGCCAAATGTCTTCTTTGATATAATGAGAGCACCTAAGAACAGAGCAGGGAGGAAGAGCAGGAAGATAAGATTAACATTAAACAGAGACATGAGGTGGGAGGGAAAGGGAGAGAAAAGGGAAATTGCATGGAAATGGAAGGAGACCCTCATTGTTATACAAAATTACATATAAGAGGTTGTGAGGGGAATGGGAAAATAAACAAGGAGAGAAATGAATTACAGTAGATGGGGTAGAGAGAGAAGATGGGAGGGGAGGGGAGGGGGGATAGCTGAGGATAGGAAAGGTAGCAGAATACAACAGTCACTAATATGGCATTATGTAAGAATGTGGATGTGTAACTGATGTGATTCTGCAATCTGTATTTGGGGTAAAAATGGGAGTTCATAACCCACTTGAATCTAATGTATGAATTATGATATGTCAAGAGCTCTGTAATGTTTTGAACAACCAATAAAAAAAAAGAGCTGACAGGCTGTGGTTTCACATGTTGACACACAGTAGCTCTTCTTACTGGCATTTATCCATAGAGGCTTGCAGTGGCTGACAAGTACCTGAGACAAGATGACCACAGTAGCAGAAACAGAAAACAAAATAACTGGGACAGAAGAAATCTGCTGCCCCAATAAAGGCTTAAGGCAGTAAAAGTGCCCAAGCTGAATGAGCTGAAAGCCCCTAGGCTGTTTCTCATACAAGGAATGTAGGATGCATCCTTCAATAGAATTGCACCAACTCCCTTGCCTTGATGTACCCAAACTTGCTTTTGCATAAAAGTAAAAGCTCTGCTCAGACTTTGGGAATTATCCCTCAGGGCCATGGCCGCTGATAAAATATTGCTTCCAATCTCAGTACCCTGATCATCATTTCCCACTGCACTTCAAGTTCACATATTTATATATACACACACACACACGTGCACATGCACTTCTGTTTATGCACATAAATATGCATTCATAAGAAACTTGGAATTGACTATAAAATTAGATTACATTACATACACTCTTTTATCTTACTTTACTCATTCAAAAAATGCCTTTAGTATATTAATCTAAATCAAAACACATAGTTCTAATATATAATTTTTCATGAATGCCTAATAGCTTATTATTGCTCAATGTAAACAAACCAGTGTTTATTTCAAGCTGCTCTCCACTAACAGGCATTTATATTTCACTTTACCATTTGAAAATTTTGTTTATATATATTGTAATATTTATTATTAATAGTAATAGTAATAGTAATATTATATAATATACAATGATACACTATATTAATATATAACATGATATATATGATATGTAATAATATTAATATGTTATATAGTATATATTAATATACTATATTTACATGTATACAATTTTATATGCTCATGCTTTTATTACTTTGGGATAGATTTCTAGCAGTGGTCCTGAGCTAATAAGGATGCATGTATTTTTAATTTTAATTGATGTTACCAGATTACTTTTCCTAAAGAGTGCAAAATCATATTAGTCTACGAGTATATGAAAATATCCATTTTCTTATATTGTGGCTCACAATAATTGTTCTTATTCTTTCCACATTTTTTTGACAATCTAATGGTAAAGTGTTAATACTATTTAATTTACATTTCTCTAAATGTCAAGATGCTCAGGGACTTTGAGCATCTTTTCAAATGCTTACTGTTTGTATTTGTTGTTTTATGAAATGTCTATGTTATTTTAACTGTAGGTTAAATAATTTATTGGGTTAATTCTTTTCTTTTCCCAATTATAGTACAGATGTCAAAACTTTCCTTGTCATATTTAGTTATGGGTTTGTTTATTTTTATTGGAGGTGTTGTTTGCTTTGCTATAAGGGAGTTACAAGTTTGTGCACTTGAACATGTCAATCTTTTAGAAGAGTGGATTTCTTATGTAGATTATATGTGTAGCTTAGATAATATCCCACTATCTTTAAAGCTTTTATATCTTCCCTAAGTTTGTTTGAAATACAATTTGGATGTGGTATAACATAACAGGTCAAATTTATTTTCTTTCAGGTGAAGTAAATTGTGCTATCACTACTTATTAATAATTCATCCTTTCACATGGAACTGAAATACTGTAATTTATTATGTTCTTAATACACTGGAACCATTTAACAATTTTTAATTTTTTAATCTAATTTTCTAGGTCTAGGACAACATCACAATGATTTTTATCATGATGACTACTACATTTCTCAAAGTCCTAAAGTAGGTTGTCTATTTCAGCTCTTCTTTTCCTTATATTTTTATTGCTATTAACAGGAGTTTATTATTCAATATATAAAATCTGTTTTTTTAAATTTTCCCTGAAGAAAACATTCCAGAGTCTAATTGAAATTGGCATTAAATTTTTATTTTAGTTTTGACAAAAGTGACGGTTTTATCTCCCCAAGAATATTGTTTTTTCCATATTTTCAATTTTATTTTGTATAATTCAAAGAGATTTTATAGTTTTTTTGATAACAATTCTATGCCATTCTTGGTGAACTAAGAATTTTATGCTTATACCATTATTTTTTATGAGTTTACCTCATTTTCATTTCTAAGTTGTGATTGCTAGTAGAAAATCTATTCATTTATTTTTTTCTTCTATTTATCTCCAAGATTATTTTATTCATTCCATTTTCGGTGCTACAGTTCTTAGGATTTTTAAGTGTATAATCATATTCATCAATAAAAAGATGACTTAATGTCTTCTTTCACAGTATTTTGTTAATTGACTCCATGTTACAGCATTTATTATAACTTACAAAAAACGGTGAGTACTAAGTAATAATGAGCATCTCCATCTAGCTCCTGATTTTAATTGAAACAGTTTCAAAGACAAGAAAGCAATTTCCTTCTATTCACATTTTACTTAATGTACGCTTTAAAATTTTTTTTCATATATGCTTTCAGGAATTTCTCTTGAAATTACTAGGTTTTTGTTCTCTTTGCATTTATTAATTAAGCAAATCACAGTGAGATTTCCTGGTATTGAACAACCTTTTCCTTTCTGAATAAATTCTTGTTGATTTTTACTAAATCTTCTTTTGAAATAATTCCAGGTTTTATTTGAAATGACTTTAGTGTTATACTCCCCCATATTTACATGTGAGATTCATTTGTGAATATAGTTTTCAATTTTGAAAAACCCTTAACAAATTTGGGTGTTCAGATTGTGGTGGCTGCTGGGTACATTGGCATATGTTTGTAATCCCAGCTACTCAGGAGGCTGAAACAGAAGGATCTTGTGTTCAAAGCTAGCCTGGCTACTTAGTGGGGCCCAGAGCAACATAATGAAACTGTCATAAAATAAAAAATAAAAATGGGCTGAGCATGTGGCCCAGTGGTTAAGCACTGCTGGGTTCAATCCCTGGTTACAAAAAAAAAAAAAAGATGTGATCTCCTCTTGGCATACCTTACCTATATATAAACTGATTAAATAACTTGAGAAGTGTCTGTTACTTTGAGACTAAAACTCATGAAAATATCCAGTCATTATGCCTTTCTTTGGTTATAATATGTGCATGATGCAAAATTTACCACTTTAACAATTTTAAGTGTACAATTCAGTAACATTAAGTAAATGAATGATATTATGCAATTATCACCACTAATCATTCCATAAATTTTCTAAATCTGCCCACTATTCAATTACTTACTGCCCCATTTTCCCCTTTCTCCAGCCCTGCAATCTATGCTACTTTCTGTTTCTATGAGCATATTCTAGGTACCTTGTATAAGTGAAATCAGACAATATTTATATTTAGTGTCTAACATTTCATTTAGCATATTATTTTCCAGGCTTAGCCATGTTATAGAATGTCAGAAATTCATTCATTTTTAAAGCTGAATAATATTCCATTGTGTGTGCAGACCACAATTTTTTTTAACCCACCCATCTGTCAATGGATATTAGCTGTCTGCACCTGTTGGTTATTGGGAATAATGCAGTCATTAATATGTGCAAATATCTGAGTCCTTGTCTTCAGTTATTTTTATTATATACTTAGGAGTGAGACTACTGGAGAGGTAATTCTGTTTCACATTTTTGAGGAACAACCATACTGTTTTCTGGTGGCTGTAACATTTTACATTTCCCCCAGCAAGGCATGAGAGTTCACATGCCTTTTTAAATAGCTTGTCTTGAACCACTTTTCTCATTTCTTTAATCATAATTGCTTTATTCTAGTTCCATACTTCTCTGTCAATTTTAGAAATATCTAAATATTTTTTAGGGAAATGAATGATTCTCTTTAGATTTTCAAGCATTTTCCATTCTCTTTCACTTTTACTTTTCCATTTAATAAAGGCATTTAAGACTGTAATATATTTTCTCTCTGAGCTTCTACTACACCCTGGTTTTATATTCATTTTCTTTGTTTTCTAGATAGTTTATAATTTCAGTTTCTGTGTCATCTTTGACCCATAGGCGAATCTTGAGTGCACTCTTAATTTCCAAGTAGTTTCTCTTGGGGGTAAACAGAGGAGCGAGCATCAACATTTCTTTATCTCTTATTTTATTTTAATGTCATTAGAAAAAAACTAGCCTGTAAAATTTTTGCTTTTAAATTTTTTCAAGATTTGCTTTGTGGTCAATTATATGTTCTATTTATGTAAAGTTTCCTTGGATATAGAAAACAATTTATATTCTTAATTCAAGGGATATGGATTTTTTTATTTATATATGACAGCAGAATGCATTACAATTCTTATTACAATATAGAGCAAAATTTTTCATATATCTGGTTCTATACAAAGTATATTCACACCAATTCATGTCTTCATACATGTACTTTGGATAATAATGATCATCATGTTCCACCATCACTTCTAACCCCATGCCCGCTCCCTTCCCCTCCAACCCCTCTGCCCTATCTAGAGTTCGTCTATTCCTCCCATGCTCCCTCCCCCATCCCACTATGAATCAGCCTCCTTATATCAAAGAAAATATTCAGCATTTGGTTATTAGGGATTGGCTAACTTCACTTAGCATTATCTTTTCTAACTCCATCCATTTACCTGCAAATGGCATGATTTTATTCTCTTTTATTCTTGAGTAATATTACATTGTGTATATATGCTACATTTTTTTATCCATTCATCTATTGAAGGGCATCTAGGTTGGTTCCACAGTTTAGCTATTGTGAATTGTGCTGCTATAAACATTGATGTGGTTGTGTCCCTATAGCATGCTGTTAATGGCAGCTATTATGAAGACAAACAACAATAAGTGTTGACGAGGATGTGGGAAAAAATGTACACTCATATACTGCTGGTGGGACTGCAGACTGGTGTAGCCAATATGGAAAGCAGTATGGAGATTTATCTTGGTTTTATATGTAAGCAAATACATTAATATATATCCCTCCACTCACCTAAATTTTATCTAATTCTTTAAAAGGTTATCAATGTTTCCTTCTGTAATTACAGTTTTATGATTTATCCTTACACATATATTACCTTTTCTTGTTAGCTATTGCATGGCCTTTGGGTGTTCTTCCTACTTTGTGCGTAAGTACATTATTATGCATTCGGTCACGTTATAATTACAAAATGCCATTTCTTATCTTATTAGTACTTCTAACTTTATATACCTCTTTTCCTATTATAACATTGCAGCATTCAAACTTTTTTTCTTTTCCCAGTTCCCTAGTCTTCTTTGCTCATTTGCTTATCAGCCTTTCTCTAGGCCCCATCACCTGCATTCTCAGGCGCTCCAGTCAGCACTCTATCAGAACCAGATCTTCACCTACAGTCTTGTTTTCTTCCCCCTGAGCAGGTTCATCTTTCTTCCTCTTGTTCTAAGAGCTGAGATGCTCTGGAAAGTGGAAATAAAGTGAAAAGTGTCTCCTTTAATCCACAATGTTTTAAGAAACCTCTCACTCTCCTTTGCTTTGCTTCTCAGTGATGCCTCTTGTTTCTTTCCTACTCTTAAATTATCCTACCTAAACACAGGGAGCAGATGATCTTTACAAAGAGCTAAGAGGCTTTCACTTCCTAATAAACTCTTCCAACAAATATATGACCGCCTATGCAAGTCAATTGAGGTCTCTAGAACTATGTTCTTCATTGTAAAATGTCCAAATTGCATGGATGACCTCCAGGGTCCTTTTCAGTTCTACAATTCAGATTCAACCATTCTGGATAGAAAAAAAATCAAGGAGAGAGAAAATATATGAAAATAGCACAGGTCAAGTACAAAAGGTCAGTTTCAAATTTTCATGGCTAAGAACAAAGGTAATCTTTTTATCTTAATAATATAACAAAACATTATATGCAAGGCTACTATAGCATCACTAACTTTTAAAGTATGGGTAATGAATTGCACTATATGTTTTAAAGCTAATTCTATGGTTCATTTAGGTATCTAATAACCTAAATTGAAAACCTTCAAATTACATATTGGTCTCTATAATTTTCTAATTCAAGCAATAGGTGATGAACAATCATGCATTCAAAATGTACCTATGTATGAGAGCTAGAATTATTGTTTCTGTATTCGTTTCAAGTCACAGTATGCTTTGTAGCTAAATCAGAAATAAATTGCATTGTATAATAATCCCTTTCCTCCAAAGCTTAATGGGGAGAGCAGGTTAAATTGTGCAGTGTAAATTTTTACATCTATGTAAGAATTGCACTATTTCTCTTCCTTTATTTTAAGGAATGAGAGAATGGCACAAATAATCTCATGGATTTCTGGTGGATCTTAACAATTTAGTATCCCAAAGTCTGTCTATAATCAAATAGTCGTAATTCTGCAAAATAAGTCATACTCTAATGCTTAGCTCTAATTATACTGTTGTTGTTGTTTTTTTTACACAGTCAATATTTGTAGAATCAAAAGTCAAAAGCTAGGGTTTGGTTTGTCCTGGAACACAAGCAGCCCACATCCATGCCTCCCTCCTAAAGACTTTCTGATTTAAAAGGATTTCAATCAATAAGTTTTCCTGAGTGCCTATTATGAGCAGACAGTTTGCTTTTAACATGTGAGATAACAAAGTAGGAAAAATATGAAAACATGGAAGGCTTGATGTTTATCCTTGAGGAATTTACAACCCAATTCAGAAAATACTGGAAAAAAAAAAACACTGTACACAATGACATGAAAAATAGCTACAAGGCAAACTCAGACAATCAAAATGTCACAGTGGTAGGCTGATTAATAGCTCCCCAAAGATATCCACATGCTGATCCTTGGACCCTGTGAATATGTTACCTTACATGGTAAAAGACACTTTGAAGAATAGAATAAATAGAGATTCTTAAAATGGGAGATTATTCTGGATTATATGAGTAGGCCAGTATAATTACAAAGATCCTCACCAGAAGGAGGCAAAAAGGTTAAAGGCCAAAGTAGGAAATGTGATGATGAGCAAGAGATTCCTCCAGGAGGAATCAGGTTTATCAGAACCTTGACTTTAGTCTACTAAGTTTGATTTTAAATTTCTGGCCTCTAGAGCTATAAGAGAATAAATTTGTATTGTTTCCCCCACTAAGTTCTTCAGAAGTTGTTATAGCAGCAATAGGAAGTGAATAGTTATAGCATGATTTGAAAAGATAAAGGTAAAAGGTAATATCAAACTCAATATGGAATAAAGGATAATAAAAATAAATTATTGATGATGATGATTACACTTTATATTAAAAGAGAACATCTTTCCCCAGTCTTTGTTTCCCTTAGGAAAATATTTATCTGCTACACTCTTGTTCTCTCTTGATGATGGGGTGAGTTTGATGGCTAATTTGCAAAAAGTACCTATGCTCAGCTCAGTTCTGCCATTCTTGAAAAAGAGCTTCCTATAGAATTTTTTTTTTCTCTTTTCATGGGAAACCTAGCACATTTGTTACTGTGATGACAGGAAAAGTGAGTCTACCTAATTTTGGGGTGCATTTGCAGACCAATTTGTGTCTCAAACTACATTCTCCAACCTGGGTTTATAAGGAATAAGGTGATATTTTACTTCTATCTTTACTCTTCCTAAATTTTGCATATTGTTCCAAAACTGATAAGAAATGTGCAATAATATTTAGTGCATGCCAAGTACCAAGTGTCAGAAACATTTTGCATAAGTTATCTCATTTTATCCTCACAAAAATCTTCTAAGGCAAATACTGGTATTGCCTGGGTTGTATATATAATAAAAACAAAGCACAGAGAGGTTAGGTAACTGTTCAAGGTCTCACAACTTGCAAATGACAAAGCTATGATTCATGTTCAGGTTCTCCTCACTTCAAAGCCTGGGCTTTTGAACACTCTGTGTATTGCCCTTCTTCCTGGAGGGCATGAGCTGAAACTAAATGCTAATACTGATTCCTGGCATCAATCTTGGCTTGACTTTCTTCTAAGAAAGTTGCTAGATATAAAGCTCAAATGAAAAATAGACACCATAGATCACAGCAGTCCTGTTCTGTATACTAATTTAAATGCTATTAATTGTCTAGGTCACTTATAACTTGCCTTTCACACAAACACAGCCTACACTTGATTACAAAAACAATACCTCTTTGAAAAGATCTCACCACTTAAAATATGGCCATCCAGAAAGCCTTTAATCTTCCGTGGCGTGGAACTATCCCCACTTAATCAGAAGCTGCCTAACCAGTAATCGTGAAAACTGATGTCCATGGCTGAAAATTAAGATATTAGACTTTCATCTCATTTGACCAGTTTTATTTCACTTTTGGTTCCACCTCTTTCCCCTTCTCTTATCCTATAAGCAGCGGACCATATATTTCTTGCTTCACAGAGGATTTAATAGGCAGTCACAATTCTACAGCTGGACATCCCACAAAGCAATATTCCCTGTGATAAATTTCAGCCATTTTTGACCCTCAGCTTTCCTTTGAGAGCCATATCAACCATATTGATAAGACCTCATATTACCATCTCAGGAGTATAACAAGGTTAAGACAATTGCTGTCTCAGCAAGATGCTGAGCTTTTGATTCATGCCTTTATAACAACGAGGCTGGATTACTACAATTTGTTGTTGGCATCCCTCCCAGAATGCTCACTGCTTTGACGTGACTTTGTAGAGGATTCAGCATTTGGGGTGTTCAACCACTAATGCAGAAATGCCTGTGTATACCACATCAGTAGCACAAACATTGTACTGAAATATAGAATTGGCTTGAAAAATTGTAGGTTCAGGTCCTACTTTTAACCCCATGAAACACAGCCAACCTTTTTCTTCTAGAAACAAAGTTCTCATATGTACCTCTGTTATGGAAAACTGACTGTGGCTCAAAGAGTCTAAGCTACTTTAAAATAATGTCACATTTCACTTGACTCAAGGTTCTGATAGCAATCTCTGGGAAATCTCTCTTTTGAAGAGGCTAATAGGCTCACAGCCAATTCCTGCTTGCTAGCACAAAAACTATATTGAATCCCAAGATATTTTTATTTTAAAAAGAGCATACAACACAATAATATCCCATAATCTGCATTAACACCTTAGAGAAACTCAAATCAATGTCGTAGTGAAACACTGAGAAGTATTTATTAGTGACATTCCTCAAGGTGCAATGAAATCTCTTGCTATCCACCAGACTAGTACATACAGACTAGTACATAGGATTATGTAGAGGTGTCCTCTAAAAATTCATATGTTGTAACCTAATATGTGACAGTATTAAGAAGTGGGTCTTGGGAACTAATTAAGTATGAAGCTCCACTGACAGAAATGGGATTAGCACCCTCACAGAGCGAGCTCCCTACCTCATTCCACCAGGTGAGGACACAGAAAAATGGTACCACTATGAGAAACAGGGTTCTCACCAGACAGAATCCACTGGTTCCTTGATCTCAAACTTCCTTGCCACCATAACTGTGAATGATACATTTTCATTATGCAGAAGTTACTGAGTCTGAAGTATTTTGTTGTATGTACCCACCCAAGCCAAGATTCTCTGGAATATACATTAAAAAGAGACTTCAGGGCACTAGTCTTAAGACCATAATCTCTGGAGTTGGGAATAAGTGTCAACATTTTTTTTATCAAGCTTCCTAAGCAATCCTAACATATACTAAAATTTGAGAACTTTTGAATAAGACATGGAAAGCTATAAGAGTGAAAGTTAATAAACTTATTTAGAAGCAGCATGCTACCTGGCCATGGTAGATCCTGGGTGGCCGCTGTTTGTATGCATAATTTGTGAATAAAAGAACTGTTGGTAGACATATATAAGGACTCACAGAGTCCAAGACAGTACCTCTGCTCCTGTGATTTGGTCAGCCCTCCTAGTGTTATGTACGTAACACATACATAAGAACATAAAAAGCTTGTGAGATTTAGGAAAACATACAAGCAAAACAGGATGCCCAGTTAGATTTGAATATCAGATAACAATAAATGATGTTTTAGTGTAAGCAGGTCTCTCACAATATTTGGCAATCCTAGCCTCTGACCACATAGTCATAGTATGATCCATTGTCTTCTCTTGGCTGGTGTCCTCCCAGCCATGCAGGGAACATAGAGATGCCTCTAGGTACAGAGGACATCAACAGGGAAGTCAAAGAATACCTCCCTATGTGCTTCCATTGAAAGCTGTGAGATTTTCCTCCCAGACTCACTGTCTCTACCTGGACAGGCCTTATCCAAGTGGGTAGCACACAGATCTTATTCTTCTGTCCTCTAGCATCTCATCTAATAAAAAAGATGAAAATGTTTCTTTATAAGGATGGCTATGCTAATTGAGTGAAGTAACAAAAGTAAAGCTTATTAAAAATGGTACTGACTTCCTCATCTGCACTCACCCCTGACAATACCATCACCACCACCACCCCTCCCACACATAGGCACACATGCATATTATGTGCATACCTGCTCACTTCTATACACACATACTTAAGAACATGTACACACATGTGTGCACACATATACATGCACACACATACTTTTGGCAAGTAGCAGATTTATGCAATATAGCTGAGAGGTTAGGGGAGAGGGAACATTGACACTAAGCCTTCAAATCCCATCTCTGTGTTTTCTGTGTAACTTATTTATTCAACTTCTTGGCACCTGAATTTCTTCATTTGCAAAATGGGAAGAATAATGTCTACTTTATACAAACACTGTGACATTAACAAAAGCCACAATCTAGAACAGCTCTTGCACACAGGGAACTTCAGTATGTATCGGCTGCTATTTTTATCATTGTAATCATCATCATCATCATCATCATCTCTATTCAACTCAGGTAATCCCTTGACTCTTTATAATTTGACGGGCCAAGAACTAGTTTTCAAAGGAATCCCTCTTTTCTATGACTGAAAAGCACCCCAAGTCCCAATGTTACTTCATTCCATGCTGGGAAAAAAGCTAATGGATATAGAATATGCTAATTTTTAATCTCCTGAAAGTTTCTAAAACATTCATGCCATTGATACCTTTTTTAAATTGATGTAAATAAACATGAGAAAGGGATAACTTAGAGTTCTTATTTTGATCACTAGTTGTTTGTCTGAAAAAAAATTAGTTCTTATAAATTTTGAGTCTGCTTATCAAAATACATAACCCAGCATGTTTGAAATGTCTCATCTAAATATAGAAGATCAAAATGTATCCATATTTTTGAAATATGTGTCCACCTACCACTTTCTCTACTAATTTAGACTTTTGTAAGAAATATACTTGACTCTTCCTCATTGCCCATTACTATATTACCCAGTCAGTGCCTTTTACCAAAAAAATAATTTAATACTATATACACAGAATATTAACAAAACAGGCATTTATATATTGACTTGCCTAATTAATAAGTGTTAGTTGACTATCCTTATATGTAAGATGTTATAGATATAGTAGTGGACACAACAGACAGAAAAGTGTTCTCATGGAGCTTATTTCCTATGGGGGGATATCAAACCAAAAAAAAAAAAAAAGAGCAAAATCTGTAATACATCATTCAATGATTAATTCTATGAAGATTATCTTAATCCACTGGTATTGCTATAACAAAGTAACTGAGAAGGGGTAATTTATAAAAATATAAATTTATTTCTCACAATTTCAAAGGTTGAAAGTCCAAAATCAAGGCACTAACAGATCCATTCTCTGCTTCCAAGGTAGCATCTTGTACTCTGTGTTCTCACATGGCATAAGAACAAAATATAATGAACCCACTCTCTCAAACCCTTTTATTAGAACCCTGTATTTGTATTTTGTTATTTTTGTTTTTGTTGTTTTTGCTACTGGGACCAAAAGACCTGACAAGAACAATTTTACAGGAGGAAAAGTTTTTTTGGGAATCACAGTTCAAGAGGCCTCAGTTCATAAAAGGCCAACTGGAATTCTCTGATCCCAAAGCAAGGCAGGACATCATTTTGGAAGTGTGTGGAGAGGGAAAGAAACTCAGAAGATGAAAATCAGGAAACAAAGAGAGAATTTCCCTCATCAGGGACAAATTACATATCCCAGAGGCACACCCCCAGTGACCTACCTCCTCCAGCCAAATGCTGTTTGCCTACAGTAACTTCCCAGTTAATCCCTATCAGTGGATTAATGTACTGATTATGTTAAGGCTCTTATTTCACCTCTGAATTTTCTTGCACTGGTTCACACACAAGCTTTTGGGGGATACCTCATATCTAAACCTTAATGAACCCCAATCCCATTCATGAAGGCTCCATTCTCACAGCTTAATTATCCCCTAAAGGTACCATCTACTATTATATTGACCACTAAGTTTCAAAACATGAATATAAGGAGACACATTCAGACCATAACATACAAAAGGAACGAATGGGGCTAGGACATGCAATGAATCTCATATTTTTCCTTAGCATTGTCTGGGAAGACCAAACTGATATTAGCATAGAAACTCAAGAAAGGTGACGCAATGAATTTTGCAGATACCTTAGCACAAAAGACAACAGAGCAAACAGTTTGAGAAAGGACCATACTCAGCATACTTGGCCAAGATAAAAGACATCAGTTAGACTGGAATGAGGAGAACTCTGAAGGGTGTCCAAAAATGAAGGACATGGTGAACAATTACATTTACATTTATTCAGTTGCAACGGAGTGTTTTCAGCAGAGGAATAACAGGATCTAACTTAGCTTTTGCAGTATCTTTTAGCTTTTACACTGGTTTCTGGATGTAGAATGACTACAGTGAGACAGATGATAACTGTAAGGAGACCTATTAGGAGTCACTGCAATAATCCAGATGAGAAATGGTGATGTGTTAGACTAAGATGATAGCAATAAAATTGGTAAGAAGTGGTTGGATTCTCAATATATTTTGAAAGTACAAAAGAACATGTTTGGTTTTTTTTTTTGCAGTCCCCACAATCCAAGTATGCACATTAGATTAGTGACATAAAAACAATGAAAGCATAGTAGAAAATTTCTTAAAATATTTAAACTTTGAATCAACAATGGCATCCAAATTTATGGAGTTGTAAAGCTTTCCTAGGAATATTAGGCCAGACTGGAAGGATAGAAAAGGATACAGAGAAATAGGAAGCTGTTGTGGGTTTTCTAACCAGGTAAATGAAAAAAATAAAAGTAGATAAAGAAGATTATTAAATTTGTGGTTAAATATGTTACGTATTTTGGTCCTCCTCAAATTAAGCCTGAAATAGTACTAGGTATCTTTAAATGCCTTATGAAAACAAAACACTAGTTTATACAAAACACTGATTTTCACAAAATAGGTTATATGTGCTATTTTAAACTATACTTACAAAAGTCAAATGGCCCCTTTCCCTCAAAAAAGATCAAACTCTTTCTAAATCAGAGTAGTGATTCTGAATCATTATTATAGAGCAGTAGTCAGGTGTGCCCCCGACATACACTTTCATCCAGGGCAACCATTCTGATACATGCTTGCTGTGTTCTTAGTGTTCACAAAACCTGAATTACATGTGAATTGAACCCTATTAGTAACACGTTGGTTCTAACATAATGTTTTCCCCCCAAGAACCAAACAAAATACAAACCTGGACAGGGAATGGATTTAGAAGTGAAAGGCAAAGAATCAGAGAACCCCCCAAAGGCCTCTGGGAAAACAGAGAACAATAATTAGATTCATGAACTTGTAATTTCCACAGTACTGAACTTTCTCTGGGTCAGAAATCATAAAAGATGCTGAAAAAATTTTTTTTTAAAAAAGTATCGATTCAGAAACTGAATTTAAGATATTTTAAGAATAATGGAGAATAATTTAACCTGAAGAAAAGTATCATATATTTGACGTAGACTGGCCTTTTTAAACAAATATGTCAAAAATTAGGATGTGCAACTAGAACAATATCTATTAAGAATTTATCAGACAAAAGTTGAAACATGCACAGAGGCTCACATCTGTAATCCCAGTGATTTGGGAGGCTGAGGCAGGAGGATTGCAAGATAAAGGACAGCCTCAGAAACTAGCAAGGTCCTTTCTCAAAAAAAAAAAAATGTACTGTGTGGTGAGCTGCTTCTGCCGTTTATGCAAATTATGGTCGCCATTACAAGATGGCGCTGGCTCCGCTGTGGTCTGTGACAAACAACTCCTTATTTGGGAGAGTTGGCGCATGACTTTTCATCACCCTATGAGAAAGCTCCACGTGGCTGCTTTGCATTGGGGCTTGAGATGCTTTATTAAGGCTGGGAGGGGCATCTGAGAGAGAGAAGAAGAACTATCAAGGGCCTGAAATAAACTACTGAAAGAAGATTCCTGAGTGTTGCGTCTTCCTTGCGGGCAAGAAGTCGCGACAGTACTGGAGATCTAGCTCAGTGATAGAGCACCCCTGGGTTCAATCCATAGTACCACCACACACACACACACACACACATACCAAAAAAAAAAAAAAGTTGCAATACACATGTCAGCATTACCTTGTCAGAGTTTAGCTCTGTGACTCAGTGATAATTGCAAAAATCTCTAAAGGCAATACCAGTATTTATGAGCAAATTCGCATAATATTGCAGAAAACTATTCACAAATACTAGAAGTTTTACATGTTTAATGCAGAACTCCCCCAATACTGATCTGAAGTGCTTTTTCCATAAACTTGTCTGAGGGGATTAACTGACAGCCAATCAAATAAATTTTTTAAACAATAAAAATTTTAAAAAATAAAAATAAAGAATTCGCATTTCTAGCAAGTTCAAAAATATGAACAAACTCTCCATTTAAAAAAAAATTATCATTAAGATCTAGCCATTTTTGTCCTTTATTCCCTGCCACCAATATCTAGGACATAACAATTGTATTTTTTTAATCAAAATATTTTCTTTAAATTTGAAGATAATTTGTGCAGAATTCCTGAACTGAACTTACAGTAAGAATACCAAAAAAAACCTCTTATGACAAACTTACTTTCAAAAGTTGAGGGGAAGGGAGGCTGGGGTTGTGGCTCAGCAGTAGAATGCTCACCTACCACATGTGAGGCCCTGGGTTTGATTCCCAGCACCACAAAAAAAATAAATAAATAAATAAAATAAAGGTATTGTATCCAACTACAACTAAAAATTTAAAAAAAATAATAATAAAGTTGTGGGAAGGAGATTTGGCCAAAAACAGATATCACAAGAATTAGAAAACCATTTTACAGATTCTGAATTATCTTGAATATCTACTCCTGTTAGAATGAATGAAGGAGTTTCTTACAGGAAAACCAAGTCTACTAGGGATAGACCATGAAAATAAATTGAATTTCTCAATAAAAATCCACATGTAACAAAGACTACAGTAGCACTTGAAAATGTGTACAATTAATTATGTTTTTCTATGTTCTTAACTTCCACTGTAGGCATTTGGAAACGGGAAATGCTGTATGACAGGTTTATAACTCCCAGTATGCCATAACTCCTTCTTTAGTGTAATAAGTCTCCATTCTACTGATATGTTTTTACTCTTTGTACACTGTTATAGAAATATTTTGAGGTGAGTATGTTACAAATTCATTTGATAGTATATGTAACATGATTAATTAACACAAAGTCAGTCACATTAACATCTTAAATGAATATATTAAAATCATTGTAATAAGTCTTAAAGTATTACCTCCACTTCCATTGTATGTTTGAGGCATAAGCTATAGTTCCATTTTTTTATAGTTGAGAGAAGATATTATGAATGCTAGTTTCTGGGATGAATCCTTATAGGGGACAAAAATAAATCATTTCTCATGTGTGAAAAAAAAATCATTTAAATAAAAAATAAATTCTCATGCCCACAAAAAACAAATAAAAAAACAAATAAAATTAAATCATTGTAATAACAATAATAGCATCTATTAAGTCCCAATAAGTGTCAGGCATTTTACAGATAGTATTCTTAACCTCACACAGCCATGCTTATCCTCATTTTTCATATAAAGAATCCTATTTACATAAATTTCTTTTCTTTTTTAAAATTTGTGGTCTTTAGATATACATGCCAATAGGGTATATTTTGACATATTATGCATACATGGGATGCAATCCATTACAATTCGAATCCCATTCTTGTAGTTGAAAATGATATGCAGTTACACTGGTCATGTATTCATATATGACCATAAATTTATTTTCTTAAAGGAAAAATAGCCAATAAGTAATAATATTGATATTTGAAGTCACCTAAATTTGAATTCAGAACTGCTGGACTTTCTATTATGCACATCATCTTTTTAGTAGTATTTTTCTAGTTTATTTGTTTAAATTTGTGTTTGAGTCATTCTTGTTTAGTTGATGACATTTACGAATATTGAAAACTGAAAATTCAGTTTGTTTAAAATGCTATTTTCGTTTATTTTTGCAAAATCAATGTGTATGAGCAGCATTCTAAAATGATACTTTGGGACCTTTACTTCCATGGCATTTCACTACAAATGACATTTTTAAAAGCTGATAAGATTTTAGAATGTTGCCTTTATCTGCTGTGAATTCTGTTCTACAAAACAAACAACTGGGATTCATTTGTAGCGCAACTTGAAAAAAAGAAAGAAAGAATGAACACTGGCGCCAACTAAAAAGCCTGGTTTCCCAGGCTCCTAAAGAAAACTGGCTGCCGAGGAGGCCAAAGTAGGAAGCGGTTTGCACCAGAGACAGCATCAGGACAGCAGCCTGACCCCAAGAGCCACCCTCCTAACATTACCTAAGGACATTCCAACAGTCAACTGAAGCCCACAAAAATATAAGAATTGATTCAAAATCCAAAGATATGCCTGCATTTCTAGTTTCACCCTCCCTCTGCAAGTTTCCGCCTTCTTAAAATGAAGAAATAAAACATAGTAAAATCCAGAGGCTAGATCATTATCAAACAATCCAGATTAAATCAAGTCATTTAGACCATGTGCTGAGAGTGATTTGTGACCAGAGTTCTAGGATTATCTGCCAGACTACCACTGTGTTGATGCAGCATTTCTGCTGTAATGAATAAAATGAAAAAGTCAATGAGTTAAAAATCAAAGGCTTTTCTTGATGCATCTTAGTGCTATTTTAGAGGGGCCCTTGCCCATATTCCTTATAGATGGTCCAGGGAGACATAACTGGGCTACTATGAATAGTGTCAGTTACACCAAGCAAAAAAGAGGCAAGGGTGGGCTTGTCTTGGTTCTTTCTGAAAATTTTTAATTTCGGTGGTGACCAGGATGTGATGATATATATAATCTCATAACTCCCTGGGCCATTCTATTTATATTCAACTTTTTAGTTGGTTTTAAACAACAAAAAAACTCCAAAGTGTTAAAAGAAAATATGAATATAGAGACATTTCCATTGGGGGAATAAAAAAACATTTGCATTTCATGGTTGATCTTTTCCTGTCATAGAAAAGTCAGTGAAATAGACGATGATGCTTCCCAATTTTCTTTTTTAAGCAACAAGCATAGAGACATACATATACAGATGCTTCATAAACCATACTTGTGAATATTCACTAACCAGAAAATTGAAATTTGTAAAGACTATATCTGATTTGATTAGTTTTATTGCAATTATCTCTTACACAGACAGAAAATCAGACTTAACTAGCTCCTAAAAAAGTATTGGCTCTGATAACAGATATGCTTGGGTGATTTTAGATTAGACACTACTTTCCTAGGGTACAAATGAAGTCCTTGGGGTCTAGTTTCTCTGAGGGAAAAGTACATGGGATTTTAAGACAAATCAGGATCCCAAACACTCTAAATTTCCACCAATGGATAATAAACACATTGAAATACTATTTGGCCATAAAAAGAATTAAATCCTCTCATTTGTGACAACATAGATGGAAATGATGATCTCTGTGTTATGTGAAATAAGCCAGATACAGAGAAGCCAGTACTTACTTATAAGTTGTCTCTAACAAAAGTTGATCTCATAGAAGTTGATAGTAGTATGGTGATTACCAGAGGTTGGTAGGAGGAGAGGGGAAGGAGGGAAAAGAAAAGGTGAACCAAAGAGCACTAGTTACAGTTAGAAGGGAGTGAGAAGTTCTGGAGCACTACTGCACAGCAGGGTAGCCATAAATAACAATGATGAACTGTATATTTCAAAAAGCTAGAAGAAAGTGTATTTAAGTCTTTACCATAAAAAATGATAACTGATAGATATGATTAACCTGCTTTGAACACTGGACAGTGTATAAATGTATTGAACCAGCATGCTACTCCATTAATTTGAGTTAAATATTAAAAAAAAAAACAAAAAACAGGATTTAAAGTCCAATTATGTTTATTTGAGGAATATTAACAAAGGCAAAAATTCTGTGAATCTCAATTTACTTATCTGAAAATTAGAGATAATATTGCTTTACAGTAGGATCAAATCCTCCTTCTACCTGTTTTTCCCATGCTTAAAATGTTTGGATGGTTTCTTCTTCTGCCTGGGGATGAGGTGCTAACATAGATTTAAATGACTACATTAACAGTGTTAAATATTGAAATGATAAACCAAATCACAGCCATCTTACTTAAAAAAATAGTCTACAGAAAAGTTTTTCTAAAATTCTAAGTTACCATATAACTACTAGAAATAAAAGCATATATTTTCCTCCCAACAGAGTACATTAAAGAAATTCCAGCTTTGGGAGCTAAGCAAGGTGATGTAGCAGATACAAGTGGGGAAGTGGGGAGAAAGGTCTGGAAGAGTAAGAAGCGGGTTGGTACCAGGCAGCTGCTGGGCAAAGAGAAGGAACTGCAGGAATTTGGAGCATGACATGGAAGGGAAGTGGGGGCAGAAGAAAGGCCATCACTGAGTGCTCATTGCTGTGCCCTTCCTTGTTCCTATGGTTGCATGACACAAGCTAAACTATTCAGTGATATTTGTTATCATGAATTTCACAACAAGAAGCTGCCAAATGTGTCTGAAACACAAAAGCCTTGGATAACAGATTTTCTCTTTGGTTAACAAAGGAAATCAACTACAGATAAAACTATCTGGACAATCCATTTTTATATGCTTAAAATATTGCCCTGGAACTAGAATCTATCTGGCAAGAAAGAAAATAAGACATATGCAGATTTGTATTCCTTCTCTCCTTGAGCAAATAAGCACTGAAAACCAGCAACTCTGTAGACACAAAGATAAGTAAGACATTGCTGCTATTTGCTTGTAACTTAGTCTAGTAAAGGAAGTTTACATATGTAAATAATTAAAATATAATATAAAAATTTTCTAAGAAATATTTCCGTGCTATGAAGGAATAGAGAAGAAGATGTCTTTGCAGAGTTTGGGAAAGAAGTGATAGAGAAAATATGTGAGATGGCCTTAAGAAAGAGTAGGAGTTTGTGGGAAATGATGGAATGGTCATCCAGGATTAGGGAAGGACATGCACAAAGCCACATGAACCTAAGAGTTGACTGGCATGTAGGTCAGGGTGACTAAACCATGCAAGCACTCAGCCAGGACAAGCCCAATTAAGATCAAACCTCATAGGACCTTATATGCTTGGAATTTCTACTGAAGAGAAATGCCAAAAATATTTTAAGTAAGATGGGAGTATGATCATGCTTAACTTTCAGAATGCTTTCTCTGGAAGAATTATGGAAGGTAGACCACAGGTTAGTGGAGACATCCTGTACAAAAGCAGACATATTGAGAAAAACAGTAGTAAATTATTTGAGATATCATTAGGTTGTAGTTTCTACAGGACTGGGGCCTGGCTGAGCTTAGAAGATAGCAGGATGTACTCACAATGAATCCCAAGTTTCTACCTTTGACAACAGTAATGGTATCATTAATAAAGTTTGAGGAGAAAGAAATTATCTGAATATCCTTTGAGGATATCTGGACTATTCCAGGTGTCAATAGAAATTAAATAAGCTTGGAGGCCAGAAGAGAAGGGGGTGGGGGTGAGAAATATTTGAGGATTGTTAGTACAGAGTAGAGGTTGAAATTTGTAAATGATATAAGCTTGTTAGGTAGCATGCAGTGTAAGGAAATCTGTAAATTAGTGAACTGCACTATGGAGTAAATGCAGGTAGGAAACCAGAAGAGCAACTGTCAAGACATCATGTAATGTCTCCTGGGTGCCCCCAAATGCCTTCTTCATATCCTCAGACCTGGCACAGTAAGTGGAACACAGCAGAGTCTTCTCGGCTGTAAACTACTAGAGAACATGAACTATGCTTTATGCATCACCTTATCCCTAAGAGACAAATAGTGTCTAGTTCTCAGTTAATATTCAATAAATGAAATAAAGAGGCAGGGAAAGATGGAGGGAGGAAGACAGTGAGGGAGAGGTGGAGAGAAAGAGATCATGGGGTTTGGGAAGGTACTATATGCTAAAAAGGGAAAAATCGAGCAGGAGCAAAAGAAATTTTATTTGGAATAAAAGTGGAATAGAAAAATCTATAAATTTGTGAGTTTACACTGGTAAGAATAAATGACTGAACAAACAAACAAATGAAAGAGACAAATTATTCTTACATAAATAATCCAAATAATATATAAAAATGTTCCTCTTTGCTTGAGTGTAAGCTGGATTTAACCACTTACTTTCAAATAACAGAAGCTAGACAGAGTGAGTGGAAGAGTGATTTCACAGTAGCAATGACAATGAGCAGGGCTCCCATCAGAGGTGATAGGTGGCACACAGACTTGTGATGTGATGTTCTGAGAAGGGCAGCACACCTCCAGGGTCCTCCTCCCCAAACCCATTGACTCTGGTCTAGTCAGAAGGAAAACATCAGACAAACCCAAATGAAGGGACATTCTACAAAATAACTGACCAGCAGTATTCAAAACTGTTAAGACCATTAAAAAGAAAAACAGAGAATCAACACACATCTGGGGAGACAAAGAAGACCAGGTGGTTAAATACAATGTGGTATCTTAGATTGAATCCTGGGGAGAAAAGGGATATTAGAAAACAAGGAAAATCCAAATGGCCAAGAGTTTAGTTAATAGCAATGTACCAGTGTTGGTTTCTGAATTATGACAAATACAACAGAAGATGTAAAAATCACAGGAATGATACTCGTAATTAATGAAGAGTTGTATTGATTTCCCAGAGTTGCTATAACAAATTGCCACACACACACACACAAAAAAAAAAAAAAAAAAACCCACAGGACATTCTCTTACAGTTCTGGGGGCCAGAAGTCTGAAAGTAAAACCTTTGAAGCACTCCTGAATCAACTGTTTTTCTCTGGAAGTTTCAGGGAGTATCATTCCATACACCTCTCTTTGCTGCTTGTAGCTGTGGCAGTCTTTGGTGTTTTCTAGTTTACAGCTACTTTACTTGCCAACCCCCATCTTTCTGCTCCCTCCTTTTGCATTCTATCTCAAAGAAAGACCCTGGTCATTGGTTTAGGGCTTACCCTGAAAAAAGAATAATCTCATCTGAAAATCCTTATTACCTGTTTAAAGACCTTGTTTTTAAAAACAAATCACATTCATAGGTACTGGGGTTAGGACTCAGATATATTTTTGGAATTCCTATTGAAATCACCACATGGGTATATAGGGAAAAAAATCTCTGTATAATCTTTGCAACTTTTCTGTAAGTAAAAGTTATTCCTTGAAAAAAGTTTATTCATAAATGAGAGGGGACACTGGTTCAGTGGAATCAGTATAATGGAGATTAGATAATAATGTCCTCATTGACAAAAGAAGAAAATAAAGAATTTAATATCAATGCCTGTGATCATGTTGACAAGATGTTAGGATTGTTTAAGCAGAACAATCCTAAATATGAGCTCTCTAAATATGAGGCAGTTCAGAGGTTTAAAACAAAGAAATTATATTTTTAAAAGAGTTGGTAAATACATATTAAGACATGTATGTATGTATATTGAAAGTGAGTGGGAAAGAATGATCCTCAGAAATAGCATCACACAGCCTAGGGGTTCAGGCAAGATCCTAAATGGTGAGTGAGCAATGATCCTGGTGCAATTGGATCATTGACCCCAGTAGTCTTCATCAGTTTAAGCTCAGTAGCAGAAATGGGGGGGGGGTGATTGGTCTAAGGAAGGAACTGACCAATGCATACAGTTAACAGATTAGTATGCTGGTGAACAATAACTGAAATGTTTGACCTTGAGATCTAGGTAAGGAGGGAAAGGAAGTGAGCAGAGGAGACAATCAATGTTAGTGCAGCCCTGTTTAAACTTGACCGTGCCGTACAGAGCAGATTAGGTGAGGGGCCAGAGGATTCCACATTTCCAACAAGCTCTAAGGTGAGGCCAATGCCATTGATGCTGGCCCACAGAACTCATTAGAGTCACAAGAGGTTAAAGAACAAAGATCTCAAAGAAGTCAAAATGCAATATAAGGGCACAGAATTATAGAAAGAAATGAAGCTGTGGGAATTGAAGAATCCTGATTTCCATAATAGATCAGCATGACAAGGTTCAGGGAGGAGCCCTGGACAGGAACAGCCAAAGTCAAGTGACAGGAAAACATAAAGAGAGGCTGGGGAATTCAATAGGTTACTCCCTGTCCACATTTAAGCCACCCAGAATGAGGACAGAGGAAAACTCTTAAGCATTAAACTCTTTAATGCATCTGGGGAAGAGAGACCTAGAGTCTACTGAATGGTTATATGATCTGGGGAAAAGGTAGATTTCTGTTCAAGTTTTGGAAGAAAAAACCACTGGGGAGGGGAGAACAATGGATAACTGGAGTGCACGATTAACATCAGAGACACAGAGAGGTTGAAGAATGAGCAGTTTGGAGGGAAACTTTTCAAATAAGCCAACTGACTTAATAAATTCTAGTTAAATAAGAAGGTAGTTGACCAAACCAATCAAAAGATTTAAGGCTATGAGGAAAACTGATTGTGCGATATGAAAGTTTGAAAATAAGTCAAAAAAGAATGGTTGGACTCAGATGATGAGACTAAAAGAGAAACTGCCTATGGCTTTTGCCCTGCAGACAAAAACAGAGAAAGCCAGAAAGAAAGAGGACAAAGATTGAGAGCAGGGAGGGCCAAAATAAAATACACAATTTCTAGTTCTATACATGTTATGTAAACAAGAAACAGCAAGAGCACTTCTTTGACTGACAATCTTTCAGTTCTAAGAAAGATGGTATCTGTTTAGTGGCAATGGATTGAGGACTTTGCAATAATATGATTATCAGATTTATTTTAAATTCTGATATACAAAAAAGAGGCTTTTTTACCTCCTACTGTCAATTCTTGTGGTTAACTACGCTTATCATAGGCGTGGGGAAATGTAGCTTGGGGCCCTGCAGTGGCTGACAGGAGCTCCAACACTGGATGTAATCCAGGAAGGCAGATTAGAGATGAGACCTTTCAAGCACTCCTGCATTCTAATTAGCTGACACTCATGAAAGATGTAAGCTTCAGACATTGACATTGTCGTTTCAGGCAAGGACAAAAGTCATCTAATTTATATTAATATGAGAAAAGTTTAAATCTGCCCGTTTAATAGGGGAGAGTTTAGGCAAACTTTCATTAGGCTCTCTGGCTGATAAATGAAATGATGCAAGACTATAAAAGACACATCATTTATTCTGTAAATTAATAGAGACTGAAAATCATTTTATGGTAAATCACCCCTTTTATCAGCAAAAATATCTCTGAACTGGAACAAAAACGGGAATATTTTATTATCATCTTAAAAATCTTACTCTTGTCATTTTTAAAACCATTTGCATTATTGTCTATGCCATCAATTAACATTAGAAGAAAATACCTTCATGAAGAGTTATGCAATCTAGAGATATAAGTGAAGATAATTATATTCATAAAATATGCATTTGTTTCCAATGTTTTACTCTAATTGGTAAATGCTATTATAATACAGCATTCTAAATATTTTTTACTATAAAATATATAATATATATTTTTTGCTTCAATATATAAAAGTATATGTATTTTTACAGTTTTAAACTCTTTGATCTAATCCCCTTTAATTTTATCACACTCCTGCCTACAGTGATTTAAAGATTTAAGATCAAGACTTATGTTTAATCAAGATAAATCTTATAGCCTTTTTCTATTTAAATCACAGGAGGTTTGTCCTATGCATGGATTATAATACAGTGTTGCAAGAAGGCTTCTAGGGAATTTAGAATACATTTACATTGCCTAGAATTTCATTGATTGATCTAGGTAATAGGCAAATCAATAATCCTTACACCTTCTAAAAAGGACTAAGCCACATTTGTTTCCTAACTTATGGTGGTTCCTAGACATGGACTAATTAATTTATTTAACAAAAAGTTATTGGCCTTTACTATGAACCAGAACATATACTAAGTATTGACTTTTTAAAGTATAAAACATGATTCCTATTCTTAAGAAGTTTATGACATAAATTAAGAACAGAACATATATGAATTATAAGGATAATAGACCATTAAGGCAGCATGTGACTAAATAGATAAATTAATCTAATTTGCATCACTAAACATTCAGACTTTGTTTTCTTAAAATAATTTATCTCTAGAATCACTACCAAATACTTCATTTTCAGAAAATCCCCATTCATTCCAGAATGAATTATTAAGACCTACCATTGTTTTGTCAATATCTTACTTGGTCTTCCGTCATTTCCTCAGATTCTGGCACATAGCAGGGACTCAACAAATGATTGTGAGAAATGAGTGAGTCAAGGAATGCTGAGAGAAAGTATTAATGTACACTATTTCTTAGACCTTTCTTTTTCATCTGAAAGCATGTGATCTTTTAGATCTTTTAGATTGCATGCTTTCAGATGAAATACAGCCAAAATTAAATACAGATGGAATTAAACTCAAGTTTCATCAGTGTTTCTTAAAGCAGAGACAAATATGCATGCAACTAAAGTATCCTGGTAAATTTCTTTCAAAAGCAATAATACTCTCGACATTTATTATTTGTTTTATCCATACAAATATCTAGAAAGTCATGTTAGAACACTTTTCTCAGTAATGTTTTCTTGGATATAAGCCTTTCTTACATTTTTCATTTATCCAATTTTTAACAGTAACATTTTCCAAAACCTGAGGCATACTTGTTGTGTCCTGTATCAACTGAAGAGTGACATTTGCTGCAATATTTCCCTCCTCTAGGCCAAACTTGCTCTTCAATCTCTTCCCATTCTCAGAGGACATTTCTCTCTTCCTTGATAATCTCCTTCAAATGATAATGCTGTTTATCAATCCAATCCTCACTACAAAACTCCATTTCTCTTAATGCTATTGCTGCCACTTTAGGATTATTATCTTAATTTTTTTTTCCATTTCAACAGGACTTTTAATAATCCTGGTGCTGTATAGTAATGAAACTAAATGATAAAAATTAAATTACAAAATTTACTTGATGGTCCAATTGAGTGCTATTTTCACTTGCTGTTTTCTCCCCTCTGCTTGTTCTCTGTGGATAGCCTGGGTAACTATGCTGTCTATTTCCATGCCTGCCAAACTACAAAAGTAAATTTCAAGGAACAACTGAAATAAGGTAACAAAAGGCATAATACATATTAATAAACCTGAAAAATATTCAAGCAACAGCCTATTATTCTTCACATCAAACGAAAACACAGAAACTGAGCCTCAGAAGCGAAAATGAAGTGGAAAAATGATAATAACATAAGAACTTGGAAATTAGATGAAACATCAGAAGACTGAAAAGGGTTCAAGGAAAGAACTCAAAATATCCAGAAGGAAGTAAAAGAAATGAGTATGACAAAAACCATAAATATACTATGGTACTCAGCAGTTGGTAACTATACTTACACATAATTAATGTCATCTTATAATAAGTTCTTTATTTTTAAAACAGTAATTTCTTTAGGCTTCTATCATTCAGTTAAATGCATGAAGTGCTTCTAATGTGAATTAACTTAATAACCAGTTATTCATGCAGTCATTCATCAGACATAAAACATCCTAATTGGTAAAAGAATGCAATTGACTTCTAGACAATTTCATTCCTTGATGACCCCAATGGATAATAATCTCTATAGGAAAAAAAAATGAAGATCAAATAGAGTATATCATGAGATTTTATAATGTTCTAGTTTCCTTCTCATTATAAGTTTCAACTATTTTATATCTTTTATTATTACTTCAGATTTCAAGCAAGATCTAAAGAATGAGTCACATGCAAAATATTGTCAAAAAGAATGAACAAGATACTACACAATTCGTCATTGGTGTATTGTCTACATAGCCCTAAAAGCTGCATAGAGAGTAAACTGCATGAGGGACACTGTGCCTTGATTCAATCTGTATTTCCATCATCATCTACAGAGGACAGTGCCTGGCTCAGAGAATTAAAAGATTGCAAAGTGGGATTGAAATACTTTCATTAAGCCATTCATAAAACAAGTTCACTAATTGCTATGTGTCCTCAAACGCATCTTCTGTATTTTGCATAATTTATTATTCACTATTTAAGGAAGAGTGTATTTATAAAATGACCAGTAAATTTCCTACAGGGAATTTTATAGTGTGTTCATATAATGAAATGAACATTGAGAAAACAATTTCCCATAGATTAAGAATTAATGAAAAGAATCAATTTAGTAAAAGACAGGTTAGACCTTTAAAAGGCACAAAAACATGTGATTTGCCAATTTAGTCAAAGACCAGACAGGTTACCTAGACAACACCAAGGGGGAAAAACTGCAATTCCATGGGCAACTGAGTGTTCCTGGCTTGCTTCAAGTATCCCTGCTATTTTGATTCTATGAACAAGACTAATTCCAGTTCCAAAGGCTGATGGACAGATATGAATATACATCCAATAACCATGATGGTCATAGATGGTGGGAAGCAGAGATGGGAAATGGTCATGGTCCAAGGAAAGGAATTGATTCTTTGGGTGGAGAACATCAGAGTTAAAATCAACAGGGGCTGGGAGAAGACAGGCTGCTAGGCTGTCTTCATCCTTGTTCCAAGATGCTGGGTATTGTTCTTAGAAGACTTTAAAGAACTTTTGAAAACTCCTGCTACTTCCCTCTCCAGGGACAAACATAGATATTTATTTAAGGGTGTGATACACTAAACTTTTTCATCAACTCACAAAATGTGAACCCTTCTCAGAGAGCAAAACAGCACACTCCTATTGTCTTTCATTTCCAAGTGCCAGAGGGGAATTGCTTTTAATAAATACTTTTACACTGCACTTCAGTCGAATTGCTATCGTGTGAAAACAGGCCTGAGGAGAATAACACATTGCCAAATTTCCTCCAGCGAGTGCAAAATAATACTGTAGGTTCTGGCAGAGAAATAAAGTGGAAATCTGATTACTTTGTTTTATTCTATGTGGAGATAATGTGTGAGCACATTTAAATACATAATTCAACATATTTCAGCTATGGCCCTAGATGATGATTTAATGTCAGCCTTACACTAACCTTGTAACACGAAAGTTGCATTTAGAGCTAACAACTAAAAAGAAAGTTGATGAAATTACACTTTATTTTATTTTCTGCCGAGCTAAGCAGACCTGTTTATTTCATTCCTAATGCCAGCTACCACCATAAATTTGAGGAAACTAACCCTACCCAGAGAAGGCCATACATATTAATAAAGCTGAAAGAACTGTCTGCTTACCATATTGGGATACGTTCAACCAAGGAACGAAAAATAAATAAAATGTGGAGATCATTTTCACAGATCAAATTATAGTAAGTGATTTAAGGTCCAAATAGATTTGCAGTAACTTAACATTTAATTATATAAAATCCACAATTCTATTAGATATATGTAAATAGCAACTTGTGAAGAAATACCGAATGGTTTTAGAAAATTGCAGTGCAGAGGATATTTTGCATAAATGGTTAAAGAGTTTAGGAGGTCACTTGTAAGATATAAGTTGCAGAATATTAATATTCTTTGGTAATATTATAGAAGAGTAGAATAATTTATATTAGGAAACTGTTTTAATGGTAATAACTTTAAGATGATAATTTTTAAAACTGATTCCTTCCATTTTATGTATCTTAATTATTTCTTTGGCAACAAGCATAGGCTAGCCCAGAAACTTTTTAAAACATCAACTACTTTTAATCCCATCACTAATAATCAGGCCACAGACACAGTAAAATGCTGTGTCTTATTAAGAGGCTTCCAAAGTCCCAGGAACCAATGTGATAAAATGCTTCTTAATACTTCATATTCACAGCTGAAAGGCAGTCTCTTCAAAAGTCAGTTTTATAACTGTTACTTCTATAACTAAGGCCTCGAAGACAATAGTCTCTCCTCCCAAAACAAAGGAAAGGAATAAAGATTTAAATGTTAGGATATCCACATAGTCCAACTATTTTTACTTCTTTGCCCCAGTGATATTTTTGCTTGAAAATTTGTACACAAAGATATTAATTAGTAATTAATATAACAATATAGGGAAACAAACCCAATTTTCCTAGATTCCCTAATGGGTTCCAAATGACAAGGGATATTTGAACTTAATGCCAAGTTTTTGCTTTCTTCTTATCAAAGAGAAAATAGAGGCTATCTTAAAACAAGTTATCTTGACATTATCAGCTTCTAAGTACCAAGACTTTCTTTTTGTTGATTATTGGTTTTTGTATCAATTTTAACAGTATTTGCCTGTTCGTGTTTAATTAATAAATTAGAGCCCTCTTTGTTCCAAAAGAAAAATATTTGAATCACCACTTCCAGCATCATATTGGCTGTAGGTTTCCTTTTGAATTTACATAATTCAATTTGTAATCTACAAGTCTGTCTGTCTCAATTTCTAGAGTTGCCACTGTTTCTACTCTTTGACTATCATTACTTTTCATGTTGCTTCTACTGCTGTCTCCTTAAAATTACACAAACTGCACTGAATCTCACAAGGAAATGCCCGTGTCTGGCTGGTAATTTTATGATTATTTAATCTGCTATATTTTGAGCTCTGACTGGTTTGACTTCCACTGAGATCAGAGGATTTCACAATACTTGGTAAGCTACACATACCTCTTTCTCGACTTATAATTCTTCCATAGAAAACCAAGGTCTAAGAGGCCAAGATCTCTTTTCAGGTCTCTAAGATGATGGGTATATCCTCTAAGTGTCATATATAAAGGTCCTCTTCTCTGTAGTTACTTCTACCCTTCTCCAGAGGACTCTGGCTTTATAATTAATGATTGCAGCAGTCTTGTTTTTTTGATGGCCTCTGGCGATTTAAAGAATTTTCACACTAAACACACTGGGTGCATCCTGCGGCGTCTCTCTCTCTCTCTCTCTCTCTCAATCCTCACATATGGTTTTCTTCATCCTCTCACCTCTTATAAGAAGCAAAACATTCTGAAATTTGGAGCTTAAAAGTTCCTAACATACAAAAAGTGCAATTCACCTACAAACTACTGCTGTATTATTTCAATATTGCTATATTGACCTCCTCTCAGTATTTTGAACCTACTCTTCTTTTATAAGATTTGTTATCATTAAGGATGGTAGCAAATGATATGCTTAAATCCAATGGCTTCATTTCCCACAACACTTGAAACTGCCATTACATTCTTGCATAATATGTTTGTTTTCTTTTTCTATAACAAAATTCCTGAGATTGATTAGGTAATTTATGAAGAATAGAAGTTTATTTGGCTCATGATTCTAAAGGCCTTGGAGTTTCAGAGAATGCCGCTCACATCTGGTGAAGGCCTTCTAGCTGCATCAAAACATGGCGGAAGGCATGATATGATGAGACAGGGCAAGTGCGCCAGCTCAGTCTCTCTTGTTCTTCTTAAAAAGCTACTAATGACATCATCCAAGAATTGAGAATTGTGAAATAAACAGTTAAAAATCAGATCAGTTAGCAGAGGAAGAAATTCAGCTAGACAATAAGCATAGAAAAGCATAAAGAAGGATGTTCAATGCCTTTTGTATTGTAAGATATGCAAATTAAAATATAAGATTAATTCTAAAATTAAAATATTGAATGGTGTTCACTTCCATTTACACTTGCTAGAATAACTGATAATAACTTTTAAGAAGGCAATGTGGAAATAATTGTCCTTATAAATTGTGATGATGCCATGCCTCAATCTATTCAACTAAAAATGGGGCTAATAATAATCTGCTTATATTGTATGGTAAGAAACAAATCAATATTTTCAAAGTAATTAGAATTGTGTGCAACACCAAAATATAAAAGCTCTATTAACAATCATTATTATTATTAACATTTAAAATAAGCCGAACTTTAACTTAGCAACTTCACTTATAGAAATTTATCCTAGAAATAGATGAGTGGATCCAATAGAGTAGCCCTCAGAGATCACTCTTCAATCCTGGAGGTTTGTTGCCTGTGGATAGGTATTGGTTTTCGCCCCTATCTGTGCTAGGATAAGCCAGACTGCAGTGATATCCTTAGATGCTCCTGTGAGTGTTTTCCTGGCAGGGATAGATTGCAGTGTATAATGAAGCTGAGGATTCAAGACCCCTCACTTGTGTGGGCTCTTTGCTGAGATTGATGGAAGATTTTTGGTGGAAAGAGAGAACAAAATTCAACCAGAGCGCATTTGTACATAAGCATTTTTTTTATATTTCCTAAACAGAACTAGACGCCCCACTCTTGGCATGTGGACAGCTCTCCTCGTGCTGCATGCTCCATGACTTCTTCCATGTGCTCACATGGAGACAGTAAGTTTTTTAATGCCTCACCACTGACAGTTTTTTTCTATTGTAGTAAAATTCACATGACATAAAATTTGCCATCTTAACCATTTTTAAGTGTACACTTCAATGCTGCTAAACACAAGTCATACCTCTGCATTCTTTTTCTTACAATTGCATGAGCTTCTAGACTCACAGAGCCAAAAATTTACTTCTGCCAAGAAAAACCACTCACAAGAGTATAAAGAACATCATTAAAGGTTTTTCACTCTAGTATGGCTTATATTAGCAAAAACGGGGAAAAATTAATACCTTTCAATGGGCAACAGAGCATGATGGTTAAAGAGTGAACTCTGAGAACTAAATTATCTGCTACTGTTTGAGTTTACGCAAGTTACTTCTTGTTCTTATGCTTTCTTATCTGTAAAAGAGGAACAGTGAATTTCTGTATTATCAATTGGTATGAAAACTCAATAAGTTTGATATTTCTAAAATGCCTAGGACGTTGCCTGGAATGTGGTAAAAGCTACTCAAATATAAAATTAAAAAAAAAATAACTGGAGATATATTTAACAAATCCATACATCACACATTAGACTACTAAGCAAACAATAAAAGGGAAGATAAATTGATGTTAAAAATGAATATTAATTTTGAAAGCTATTGTGTTAATAAAAGGAATTGCAAAAAAAGGAAAATTTATTATGGGGTACTGTGTAATGTAATATGAAGTAGAGGATAAGAAATTGCTTTTATTACACGTCTATATAAGATGGTTTGATTTAATCTTAGAGATGATATTTGTGTATAATAGGAAAGAAATATATAAAAGATTCATTATAGTTCACTGTCCATTCTTATGGAAGTTTAAATAGAAAGAGTCCCACTTTTTTTTTTTTTTGTATCTACCTCCATTGAGAAAAGCAGACTATGCCCTACCTTGAATCTGGATTTTTTTTTCATGCTTCACCAATAGAATAGGGTGAAAGTAGCACTGAATTCATTTCCAGGCTCAGGCTATAAGAAACTGGTGGTTTCTACATTCTGCATCTTGGGATACAAGCCCACTCTTAGAGCTTAGCTTCTGCTCAGAGGAAGCCTAGACCATGGGAAGAGGACATTTATAGGTGTTCTGGTTGATAGCCCCAGATGCAGCATCAACTTGCAGACCTATGAGTTTATATGCCTCATATTGATGTCATCCCCAGTCTTCAGTCACTCCTTGTGGAGAAGAGTCAAGCCACTGACATTGTGCTCTACTCAGATTCCTGATCCCAGATGTGGTGAGCATTAGAAATTAATTGTTTGATGACATATGATCTGTGCTGGTTGTTACACAGTAGATAGATAGCTAGAGTATTATGTATATATTTTTTCCCAGGATCTGATGCATCCTCTAAACCAATGACCAGATTTTTTTTCTTTCTTTGCAGGAGGAGAGATGAGGACAATATTGGGGATTGACCCAGGCTTCATGCAGGCTAAGCAAGTGTTCCACCACTAAGCTACAGCCTCAGCCATATCTTCTAAGCAGACTACATAAGTACAGCACTACATACTTCCAACTAAAGAGGATTCCACAGTACAAAAATGAAAATGGAGTCAATAAGGACTATAGCTCTAAGTTAAGTGAGTCCTGTATCTTTCAGTTTGCTGTAGTTAATATCTGTACTAGCAAACTAATCAAATTCATTGTAATTGAAGATGAAAGTTTGTTAGTGACAGTGTTAGACCTGTCACAAAGGGGAAAGCTCTCACTGTGCCTTAAAATGCAAATTTGCGGTGCCAAGAAGTTTCTGAGAGAAGAGTAAAAGAGATCAAGAAAGGCCTCACTGAGTAATTGAGAACTAATGGCCTGTTTTGATATTATGAGAACACATTAAACAGCCTGCAATCTGAAAGGATTGGGCAACAACTTCACAGAAGATTGGCAAATGGAAGACACCTTAACTCGAGGCATGACATCACCCTGGAAGATTGAATTAACATGAAACATGCCTTGTGGATTGTACAAGTGATGGGCCTGCCTGTGAATGATACTCCCTGTTGTTTGTGTTGATTCACACAGGATTCCCCCTTCCAGGAACCCGCATCTCTGTCAAGTAGTGTACAGGTCTGTGATGTGTCTATGTTTTCCCACATACACTTTTATGTGCCTCGGAAATGCCTGGAAGCATGTGTAATAGTTAATAATGGCTCCTTCTGGGGAGCTGGGGAGAAGGATTTCAGAAGCGGATGGTCTGTGGGAAGGGTGGGGAGATTTTTCTTTTTGATTTTTCTTTTACAAGAAGAATGTATTGCTTATATAATTTAGATTTTTAAAAAATCAATCTTAAATAAATGCGTCCAAGCAGAAGCATGGGGTTTTATAACTTCCTTTCTTGGCTTTCTAGCAGATAACACTGCAGAGAGTTTTGTCCTAGCAAGCTTTCCTCTATTCCCCTTCTGAAAACGACAGTACTGGGTAGTACGTTGTAAGTATTCATTTTCAACATGGAATGGCTATAAAATGTCAAACCCTTTCACTCTTCCCCTATATTATTCAGCTCCAAATATTTCCAGGTTCTAAAAATAAGATAAACTTCTCTCCTGAGTTTATGTACCTTTGACATATTTTAAGTACATAGTAGTCATTTGTGAAGTATGTATCTAAAGGTGGACATCAAAACTGTGTTTGTGATAATCATTTTTCTTTTTGTGCTATCTCAAAGCAATCCCAGGAAATGTTCTTTCATGATCAAAGCAAATCACTGCCTGGAAAAATGCACTATTTTCAGTTAACTCTGCTACCAGCAAGTGCCAAATGCATTTGAAGACAGAATGTTTCACACTAGAGAAAGTTAAGTACAGCACTAAAAAGCAGCCATGAGATTACCAAGATGATCTACACAAAAAAACATGTGGGCAGACTGTACGTGTTTATTCAGGGCAAAACCACCATCAGTGTGCAGAGCTTAGCTTTATATATCTCACAACATGCCCCAGAGAATAACCGAGACTCAAAAAAAGACAGAAGGAAAATATGCATGGCTTCCAACTGTCAAAACAGGCAGTTGGGAAACTATATTAATCGTGATTTGAAAGCCCTGTAACATATTCTATTTTGATGGTTCTCCATTCCCCATCCCCCACACCGCCGACCCACGGAAATGAATATAGTTCCTATAAGAAAACACATAATTCGCACTTGAACTAAATTCATGATAAAGACCTCATGGTGGACCCATATCATGGCGTTAAATCTCAGTGGATTAACTGCTGGTTAAGAAGGATGGAAGGAATATAGTAAGGAAAAGGCATACACAAAAAATTCATAGAGTAGCTTATGTTTAGGGGAAAGTAGAATGACGGACTCTTCTGGTTTTGTTTTTTCAATCTGAATTAATATCAAATTAATTGCTACAAGCAAGCAGTCCCTTGGTTACTGAAAGACCTGAGGAAAGGGAAAGGGAAACCATCTTCTTTACAATTGTTATATGGTTGTTACTATGACCCTAAAAAGTGACCTCTCATTTGCTGTAGTCCACTTACCTCTGCTACTGTGCTGTAAGAACAGTAATTTTGGAAGCAGAGTTGGGTAAGGAAATATTGAACTGCCTTTTATTTTATTCCAGAAATAAAAAAGAAAATTAAGGTCTATTAATATCTACTGTTAAACGAAGCTGTTTCCACTCAGTGTCAGAGCCCCATGCCACACATGGTAGGCATAGGAGGCAGAGGAAAGGATGGGGCTTCCCCAGCTCACCCTTTTCACTGGTTCCTTAGCTTTCGACAGGTTGAGTAAATTACAGATTGTGTATGCCTAATTAAGTAGATTTACAGATTCATTTTTCAGTGCTAGGATCAAATTCAGGGCCTTGCATAACAGATTATCTGTATGCTAAACTAAATATTCTCAAAATCGTCACAGGGCTTTGCAGAAATTCTCTGCAAAGAAATCCAAATTGAGCGAGGATGTCGGGGAAAAGGTACACTCATACATTGCTGGTGGAGTATGGAGCAGTATGGAGATTCCTCAGAAACCTTGCAATGGAACCACCATTTGACCCAGCTATTCCACTCCTCAGCTTATATCCGAAGGACTTAAAAATCAGCATTCTACAGTGATGCAGTCACATCAATTTGTTTATAGCAGCTCAACTCACAATAGCTAAACTGTGGAACTTTCAACCTAGGTATCCTTCAATAGATGAATGGATAAAGAAAATGTAGTATATGTACACAGTGGAATGTTACTCAGGCTTAAAAAAGAATGAAATTATGGTATTTTCCATTTAGTGGATGGAGCTGGAGAACATCGTGCTGAGCAAAATAAGCCAATTCCCAAAAACCAAAGGCCAAATGTTTTCTCTGGTATGTAGATGCTAATTCACAATAAAGTAGGGGGCTAGGGAAGAATAGAGTTACTTTGGATTAGGCAGAGGGGAGTAAAGGGAGGAGGTATGGGGGTAGGAAGGATAGTAGAATGAATGGGACATTATTACCCTTAGTGTATATATGCCTACATGACCGGTGTGATTCTACATTATGTATAACCAGAAGAATGAGAAGTTATACTCCATTTCTGTATAATGTATCAAAGCGCATTCTACTGTCATGTATAACTAATTAGAACAAATTTTTAATACAAATTGAAGAAAAAACTGATGCAAGTTCAAGCAGGAAAAAAAATAACAGAACAAACACTTCAATTATTAGTATGAGTTTTTGCCGTCGTAAATAATGATCTAATTATAGGTGGCCCTATTTCAGTCCCTCAAATTTGAAATTTATCAAAGGGTTTTCAGGTACTTTCACTATTAATAAACTTCTTCCTAATTGTAAATTGTTCTTTGAGATACTAACTACCAATGGATCAGTGTGTATGTGCTACTTATAAACACACATATATTTTAGGATATATGCTCATTTTCTTTTAATGATAGATGTGCAGATTTTAAATTACTGAGGCCATTCTTCTAGAGAACAAAATGAGGGGCAAGAGGAGAACAGGAAGAAAAAGAGCACACCAATTTTTAATTTCTAATTGATTTACTTGGAAATGCTGACCAAAGTCATTTCCTAACGAAACACTAATTCAAGCAGATACACATTAAAAGGATGTTTTTTTAAACTACCTTGCTTTGCTAACGTTGGCCAATCTACCTCCAGAGCCATTTTCTTGGAGTGATTAACTTTAGCAATGCATGATGACACACTAGATTCTAAGTGAGAATGCTGAATCATGTAAATAAGTGAGTAATTTCCACCTTACTTAAGTAGTTTAAATGCAAATTAACCATTTTATGTTTTGTTTCTGTGTCTTCTCTTAGGAGAAATATGCTTATTATTTCACAGTGAAAATATACAAGATTCCTTAGAACATTAATGTGTTCTAACAAGGAAAATTGCTATAAACACTGGTCTGCTTCTTTCCCAATGGCACAGCTAGAAGGGACATCAGAAATCAGCCACCTCATCCTCTTCATTTCACACAGGGAAAACTTAAGACAAGCCATGATGAAATAATTTCAGCAGACTGCACAGTCACTTAAAGCCAGCATCAAACTTCTTGACTGGTAGACAGCAGTCATTCTCCAACTTAAGGGGACTCAAGCCAAAGGACTAATGTCCTTAGCAAGGAGTTTGCTCTGACAGTTAATTTAGATACAACTGCTTTTTCTAAAAGGACTATCTTCCATGAAAATAAAAAATAGAAAAGAAGAGAAAGATCATATTATATTGGCCAAATTACTTTGTTATATGGTGACCATGTATGAATATGTAACAATAAATCCCATCAATACGTACAACTATAATGCACCAATAAAAAAACGTAGGGAAAAAAAGAGAAAGATCATAAAGGGGGAAGAAGAATAGCTTTAGGGTATAAGATAGCCTTTAAATGGGATTTTAAATGGTTGCAAAACTGTCTGTTTTGACAGTTAGGAGCTCTGCATATTTTCCTGCTTTGTAGAGCACCAATTCTCTGGAAAATGTTGGAAGATATAGACACATATTTATGAGAATTTTACTCAGTGTTAAGAGTATAGCATACTTTACCTGTACTTTATACAGTATTTTAAAAAACTGTGTAGATATGTTTGATTTTGGTTACCTACTGCCTTTTATTTTTTGGCTTTACATATTTCTCTAGTATGAATCATTCTTGTTGTCAATTACATTTGGCACTTGTGAGCAACAGAATTAACTAAATTCTGGAAGTGAATTTGCTTTGATAATGAAAGAGTTGCTGAAACAGCCCCTCACCAATAATTCAAGGGAAAATTAAAAATAGAGATTTGGATTCTGATCGAATCTGAGAATCAGCATTTTCAACAAAAACCTCTGCTTCCAATATTGAATCACACTTTCAAAAATACTGTTGTTAAAAGGTAAACTGAGATCCATTACAATTTTTATGAATTTAAGCAGTGATTCATGAATTGGGCAGCATTAAACTGAACATGGTTTGAAGATCCACAGGAGGAGTTTGAAGAGAAGGATTTTACAGCATGAATGTGGCCACAGAAGAAAAAATATATATATTTAATTAAATTTTGAGCAGTAGCCTCATTTGGATTATCTCAGTGAAAAATTCCTGATTACTAACTAATGCTCAGTTGGCCATTTATGATTGGCAAAGCTTATGTTTGGTTTTGTGTACATAAGAACCCAGGGCACTGGAGCCACAGAAGCCTGCTAGCCTTCTGTTAAGTTATTTTAACACTGCTTTGTGAAAATTTTTTCATGCATCTACTTAAGAGACAATTTCCTTAGAATGGGGCAAGTAGAAGACCCCTACCATGCACTCTAATGCTGTATCTGCTTGAAGATGGTAAGCACTCTGCTCAGTTTGGCAATGTGGAATTGCAAAGTACCTGTTACAAGGAGAAAGTTTTCAAATATCACTTAGGAAATTATAGTGCAGTCAACTAAACAAACTCCTTTAAGTCTCATCTAACCAAATATGCTTTGAAATCCTTTGTTTTTTTTGTTTGTTTGTTTCAAATGGTCCTAATTTGTCGAATAAGAATGAAAATTTTGTGTGAGTATATCATAAAGAAAGTATTTTCTCTTGTAGGTAAGTCTGTCATAGAATTTGCCTTGAGACGGAATTGAACAGCTCTCATTCAAGAATCTCCATCTCCCATTATGCATGCCTTAACATTCAAAATTCCTAACAAGATCTGTTGTCTTCCAGGTGTTGCCTTCTAAGCCTTATCTAGACTAAAAACATTAACCCATCATAGCCATTAATATGCAAATAAATATTGACTTATGAGAAAACAGTAAAGGAATGAAGAACTAAATCCTTAACAAAATGCAGCAAAGTGAAGAGGTAGATTAGATTCCAGATTTGTTCTTCTGGCTGAGGAGGGAAGGCCTCCTTCAGAATTTGTGGATACCTATAGCCAAGAAAAACATGAGAAAACTGAAGCCTTAGAGTGCAAAAAAGAAACTTGAAGAGAGAAGAGAACTGCTTGCAATACGCTGAGGTTACATCACCATCTTGGCATTGTGTCAACCTTATCCCATACCTCCTTCAACACTTTGCCTTCAGAGAGCAGGTGGAGTAGAAACCACTTGGCTAAGAGGTAACCCAGATTTGCAAATCAAACAGACCAAAATTAAAATCCAAGTTTCAACAGTAGGTGTCTGGCCTTGTAGGTAACTTTTATAAATCTCAGTTCCTCATGTCTAAGATGGGGATCATAATTCCTACCTATGGACCTACAAAAATCAAAGAGATGGGCATATGAAGTTTCTAACACAGTTCTTCTTCTTTCCCTCCTCCTTTGTCTACCCATGCTTTAGTGAAGAAGAAAGCAGAAGGCATATTAGGGGCATTTTTTAATTAGTTACTGAGTTTCTTTACATGTATGTGCCTTATAAAACATTCTGAGGTAATTTCCAAGAGAAATAAAGATTATTCCATGAATATGAACTGATTATCTCTCATTTTCTTTCATTTCAGTACTCCTGTGGAAAAGGTAAATGAGTAGGGTTTGTAATCTTATGCATCCTTATGAAATAAAACAAAACCAACCTTAATTTCTTAAGGTTTCATTGCATTTGAAACTGCACAGAATACAAAGGAATGTAAGGTTTTTTTGTTTGTTTGGTTTTGGGTTTCTTTTTTTGGTTTTTTGGTTATTAAAGGAGTTAACAATTGATCCGAGATTGAAGGCAAGTGAAAAGTTTCAGAACCATAAAAAATTAAACAACAGCTCAAGATATAATAAGAAAAATGTCATGAGGCAGTTCATGATTAATTTCCAAATGAATTGCACAGACAATAATTGTTACATGAATTTAGAAGAGAAAAGAAATCACTCCTGCATACATAGTGGGGAAGGTTTGAAGCACAGGTTGAAAATTGGTGGCCTATGGTGGAAACCAACCTACAGGCCTACTGAGTTTGAAACTCTTCATGGCTTTTTTTTTTCTTTCAGTTTTGTTTTTGTTTCATTTTTAAAATAAGTTGACATCATTAAAAATGGGAGGAATAATGCCTGTCGTCTAGGGAAAGCCTTTCCAGACTAAATTAGTTATCTTGGGAATTTGAGGGAAGAAGAATAAAAGAGAATGCCCAATTATAGTCCTCCTCTCCATCAGTTCATTCATTTGTGTTTGGCACTTCTTCTATCTGGGTATTTCTAACATTGAAATATATTCCCTGCCCTTCCCACTGTCAAAAATGCTTGTTAACAACAACCTTAAAAGACATTTTGTATTTCTTGAGCTACCAACAATAATTAAAATCACCAGCCGTTCCTCCTCCTAGGTGATTATTAGTTTAGACCTAGCTTCACAGGCTGACCACTTCATAATAAAGTGAACAGGCAGGTAATTAAATCCTCAAATCTGTAAGAACCCACAGGGACTAAAAGCCAACCAGTAATTTTACATTTGAGACATTTTGGGAATCAGGCAGGCGATGAATAAACAGATATCCTAGATTGGATTCCTGCAAAGCAGCAAAACAAACACAATAGAGCTTTGTTCCCCAGGTGCTGTCTTTTTATTTAACACCACTATTTTGGTAGAACAGTGAAATGTTCTCATTTAAATATTCAGAAGCCCAGGATGGTTTGTTCTCCAAAAACTTTTCTTTACCCTATAAACATATGTCTATACTTGTGGGATTTAATTGATATTTACTACTTCAAGTTGCTTCAGAACTTATTTTATTCACTGAAAACACCAAACATTCTGTGAACCAGTCTGCATACCCCAAAAATCTTTTTTTTTCATACATTATTTCAAAGATGGCTCTACTCACATTTTAGCTTCTATTCAGTCATTTGATACTTTAATAGCATTTACTTTCTGAATTTACCTTCTGAATTTTAATCAGCAGCCAGGAGAATTACTCATATTCATGTGATATTGGAAGCAATTATATGCAATAGGAAGAAGGAAGATAAATATTTTCTAGCAAAGAAGAATCACTACCATACATATCATTCCACATACCCATCTAAAACATCTCAACAAGTGCAAATTTATTTATGAAAAAATAAGATTTTGTTGTTGTTGTTTACTTCACAATATGCCAGTTGGGTTTTGTTTTACTTTATTTTTCGTATAGAAATTGCCTCTGTGTCTTATACATTACACATAATTCACTTGCTCATTAAATATGAATTGACTAAATAAGATGTTCATCAAATCCAAGTTTGTCAACATAATTTCTTAGGAATACGTTGATTTTTATTATCTGAATAAGCCTGTTTTGTGGTTCCACAGATCATCTTTGCCCACTAATCTCCTTAAGTTAACAATTTATCCTGATCAAGCCCAGAGAGTTTACAAGCGAGTCATGTTTAAAGTTAATCCTGGGGGTATCCAGGAATCTGCTCTAAATTATCTCAATTTATAGAGTTTCAGGGAAGAAAGCCATTAGCCCACTAACCTGTCATCTCAGCCACTTGGGGTTATAATTAAACAAATTGCAACCTTTTGGTGAAATGTTCACTTTTTTAGATACAGTAGAAAAAATATGGATAGAAAAGTGACCTTTGGCTATTCTGGGTCTTTTATTTTTCCAGATGAATTTCATGATTGCTTTTTCTATTTCTATGAGGAATGCCATTGGGTTTTTGATTGGAATTGCATTAAATCTGTATGGTGCTTTTGGTAGTATGGTCATTTTTATAATATTAATTCTGCCTATCCAAGAGCAAGGTAGATCTTTCCATCTTCTAAGGTCTTTTTTGACTTCTTTCTTTAGGGTTCTGTAGTTTTCATTGTATAGATCCTTTGTCTCTTTTGTTAAGGTGATTCCAAAGTTTTTTTGTTTGTTTGTTTGTTTTTGTTTTTGTTTTGTTTTGTTTTGTTTTGAGGCTATTGTAAATGGGGTAGTTTTCCTTATTTCCTTCTCAGAGGATTTGTTGCTGATATACAGAAATGCCTTTGATTTATGGGTATTGATTTTATATCCTGATACTTTGCTGAATTCATTTACTAGTTCTAGAAGATTTCTGGTGGACCTCTTTGGGTCTTCTAGGTATAGAATCATATCGTCAACAAATAGTGCTAATATATAAGTTCTTCTTTTCCTATGTGTATCCCTTTAATTTCTTTCGTCTGTCTAATTGCTCTGGCCAGTGTTTTAAGAACTATGTTAAATAGAAGTGGTGAAAGAGGGCATCCCTGTCAAAAAAAGGAAAGTGACCTTTGTTACTATGTAATACTAATGTATTTTCCACCTAAACTGCTATAGGGGCATAAATAACTAATTGTATTTATCTGCTTTGAATTCAAAACAGATGAAACTAATCTGTAAGTGCTAATAGAGAAAAGACCAAATATGCCTCCTGAGCTATATAGTCCCCAAACTAGTACATTATGGGAATGAGAAACCTATCCCAGACAAACTCAACTCTTGCAAAAGAACAAAGTCTTACCAGACCCTCATATAAGTATAAAACAAAATACAGTAACAGAGCTGGCAAAACTGAACAAAAGCTGGCACAAAGTTGCTCCAGCGTCTGTGACCATCTAGGCAGCTGGAGGATGACAGGGCTTCAGGCTCCAGACCTGCTTTGTTCCAGTCTCCCTAGAATGCTCTCCACAGCAGAGATGGACATGGGAGATATTAGCCGGTGTTAAAGGGATGAGCTAAACCTTATCTCGGTTTAAAAAAGTGGAGATTTCATTGTAGGGCTTTCTCTTTTGCTGTGAAATCTCCCACACTTCAGTTTGCTATTAAATCTTCACTGTACTTCTAACCTTCCATACTGCACTGCAACTGGTCTTACCCGTACACCAGTGTCTTCCTAATGATAAAATGCTGTTGACATTTGTGGGTCTTATTTTAATAGACCTTTCTACTTTACACAATGCATTTGTCATGACAGCCACTCCTTCCTCTCATGAGCTCCCAAGGCCATTTCATGATCTTGTGTTAAGCTGGTTCTTTTTCTACCTCCAGCAGATTTTTCTCCATCTCCTTTATGGAACTCTTTTCCTCTGATTATTCCTAAAATACCTGTGTCCTAAAGTATCATATTCTCTCTGGACAGGGATATTGTTTTCTCTCATGATTTAAATTACAGCTTATTCATTAGTAAAACCCATGGTGATTGCCAGGAATTCAGGGGAAGGGGGAAAAGTTGCTTGATAGGCATAAAACTTCAGAGTTACAAGACGTAAATTTTCTGGAACTCCATTTCACAGCAGCATGAACATATTTAACACTACTCGACTGTCAAATAAAAATGGATAAAATAATAAATTTTATTATGTGTCTTTCACCACAATAAATAGATATACAGACTTGTTAGTTAGCTATCCCAAATCCAAAATTTAGGACATTTTTGGTTATGAGTAGCATTAAAACCAAATGAGAGCTATTATTTAAGAACAATAAGAGGGGCTGGAGTTGTGGCTCAGTAGTAAAGTATTTGCATGGCATATGAGGGGCACTGGGTTCGATCCTCAGCACCACATAAAAATAAATAAATAATTTCATTTTGTTGCATATGGATTTCCAGTTTTCCCTTTTGTTGAAGAGGCTTTCTTTTCTCCAATTCATGTTCTTGGCACTTTTGTCTAATATAAGACAATTGTAGTTTTGTGGGTTAGTCTCTGTGTCCCTCTATTCTCTACCATTGGTCTACCAGTCTGTTTTGGTGCCAATAGCATGCTATTTTTGTTACCATTATTCTGTAGTATAGCTTAAGGTCTGGTATAGTGATGCCACCTGCTTCACTCTTCCTGCTAAGGATTACTTTAGCTATTCTGGGTCTCTTATTTTTCCAGATGAATTTCATGATACTTTTTCTATTTCTATGAGGAATGTTGTTGTAATTTTGATCAGAATTGCATTAAATCTGTATAGTGCTTTGGAAGTATGGTTATTTTGAAAAGTGTTGGTGAGGATGTGGGGAAAAAGGTACACTCGTACACTGCTGGTGGGACTAAAAATTGGTGCAGCTAATATGGAAAGCAGTATGGAGATTTCTTGGAAAACTGGGGATGGAACCACCATTTGATCCAGCTATCCCTCTCTTCGGTCTATACCCAAAGGACTTAAAAACAACATACTACAGGGACACAGCCACATCAATGTTTATAGTAGCACAATTCACAATAGCTAAACTGTGGAACAAACCTAGATAACCTCCAATAGATAAATAGATTTTAAAAATGTGGCATATATACACAATGGAATATTACTCAGCAATAAAAGAGAATAAAATCATGGCATTTGCAGGTAAATGGATGGAGTTAGAGAAGATAATGATAAGTGAAGTTAGCCATTCCCAAAAAACCAAATGCCGAATGTTTTCTTTGATATAAGGAGGCTGATTCATAGTGGAATAGGGAGCAGGAACATGGGAGGAATAGATGAACTCTAGATAGGGCAGAGGGGTTGGAGGGGAAGGGCTCAGGAGGCATAGGATTAGAAATGATGGTAGAATGTGATGATCATTATTATCCAAAGTACAGGTATGAAGACATGAATTGGTGTAAATATACTGTGTACACAACAAGAGATATGAAAAATTGTGCTCTATATGTGTAATAAGAATTGTAATGCATTCAGCTGTCATATATAAATAATAAATAAATAAATAAATAAATAAATAAATAAATAAATAAAATAAGGTTATCATGTTCATATACAACTAAAAAATTTAAAAAGAACAATAAGAGATTTATTATACACATATTGCTAGAAGTTTTGAAAAAGGAGAGTTACAGAGTTAGCTAGTCATATCTATCTTTCCATTTTTCCACAGAAACATCAGCTTGCTGGCTAGGTCACACCTGGATTCAAGATTGCTGTACCTGCTCTAGGCTCACATCCTCACACAATGGCTAAGGTAGAAAAAGGAAATTTTTCTTCCTCAGTTCTCTTTGTAACCATTAAGAACTTCATTCAGGAGGGCCCAGAAGACATACTTTTATTTTTTATTGACCATAACTGAATCAACAGTCAATTCCTAATGAGATCACTAGTGAGAACAGAATTACCTCACTGCAACAGGCCAGTCAGCTGAGCAGCCTCTCAGCATCCCTTCTTGAAGATGAGGCTGGCCTCATCTTAGAGCACATGGCTGCAAAGAAGAATGAACACACAAAGGCAGAGCTGCACCAACTAGGAATAAGGGGCATACAAAGATTTAACTGGGCAACAGATATCTCAGATATAACACAGATGATATAAGGGTTTTTGAAACACTCTCGTATAAACTCAACTCATGCAAAACCAAAGTAATTATCTCTATCCTTCATGAGAACGCTTCCTATTGCATTTTATCACACTTATATAAAATAATCAAAAGCCTCATCAGAAACCTGAGAGAGCTCTCCAACTTCTATCATCTCTATACAAACAATCCCAAATTCAGATCATTTTTGACTCTGCTTCATTTCTACTGCCACCATCTCCTAACTCATTTCCCTGCCTCTAGTCTGGCCTTTCCTCACCCAGTTCAAATTGCAGGGCAACAAGAGCAATCATGCTGAAACCCAAAAATGACCACAGGACACTCACTACCCCAAAATCAGATACAAAACTTTATGAATATGTAAGATGTGAAAGTTTCTGATAGACAATCCCAGAGAATCCTTGACCTAGTAAGGATTTAAAATATACTGAAATAATGGATAAAAATTAGCATGAAATGCAAAACTTTTCATAATGTTTTCTACCTTTCCCTCCAGACTCATCCCTTACATCATCCCTTATGGTCTATCAAAAGTCAACAACTAGCATTTACTCAAATATATCCTCTGTGTTTATGCATAAGTCAATACTTCTTTCTAGATTGTTTTCCCTTTCCAAATCTATATAGCATATATCATAGCATCCTTCAAAATCCAGCTTGTATATCACTTCCACTGTAAGCTTCATTTATGACCCCAGAATATTTCACTTCCTTCTATGTGTTTCTTTTCTACAGATACTTTTTCTATTTATGCCTTAGTTAGCACCATAATGTATAGTTGCCTATTTCCCCTACCCCATTGTGAGCTGCCTATAATTGTGTTCTACTCTTTGTGAGTTTCCCATCTTCTACTAGACATTCCAGTATAGAGTAGGTATTCATGATGTATTTGTTGGAAGGAACCATTTGAAAATAAATATAACCATAGTTAATTTATAAAAATGCATCGTGGATTAACCAGATATTGAGCATTATTCCTACAGCTGCTTCCTTTCTCTTACCTAAATTTTGACAGCAACAATTCTCACATTTTAGTGTACAACAGATTTACCAGTGAAGCTTCTTCAAAATATACGAAGCAGCTCTGAGCCTTGTCCCAAACCTACTGGGCCAGCATCTCTAGGCTGGAGCCCTGATGTCTGTTTTTTTTAATAAGCTGCCCAGATGAGCCTGAGGCACCATAGACTCAAAAGAAATCACTCTCCATTCCAGGACAAGTACCAAAGCAAATTCTTATTGCTCTCCTCCTTTATGACCTTAGATACAAGAGACTGTTACTATAGAGGACAACAAGGGACAATTCCAATCCACTTTAGTCACTACTGCTGACATGCTTCCTTTGAAGGCGAAGAAGAAATATAAAAGCACTCAATGGTGGAAAATAAAAATAACTCCAGGCCTGTAAGTCATTTGAACAGTTCCAGTTGAAAAGCCAAAGCAGAAAATTAAGACTGCAGCACCCAGAAACTTTATTTTCACTTTTCTTCAGGGTATAAATAATTTATAAGTCAAATAGAATTGTTCTGGCCCTAGTGATTTTGCATAATGGTGTAGAGCATAATGTTATGGCTTGCTTACATTCGGTATTGTTTACCTTACATTTCCAGAGAGCACTGACCATGATACTCCTCAAGTTTCCCAACAGAGCTCCCATTCCACATCCAACCCACATCCAGCCCTCGTCCAGGTCAATGAGTTGTGGAAAGACAAAAATAAGAAGACCAGATAATACTACAGAAACTGCCCAAAAGATAAACCTATCCAAAAAGTTGATTTCTCGAATCCAGGATACAGCTACTTTCTCTTTGGTTGAGGAGGGAGTGAGTGTAACTCCTCAGACTCTCTCAAGGCCCATTAGTCAAAACAATGCATCTTCTCTATCACCCACTCTTTACAAAATAAATCAAACATTGCTCTTTACTAACTCGTAAGTCTAATTGCTCATCTTATTACCAAACTTTGTCTTCCTGGTTGTGTTTTTGCATTGCTTACCTGGGAAAATATGCCAGCCATGAAGGGTCCTCACTTCTACTGCCATTCAACAGAAAGTACTGTAGAAAAACACAGCTGACTGATGACTCTAGCTGATGCCTTTTTGCATTCCATACCACTTTCCTCAATCTGTTTCCAGCCAATGGCATAGCACAGGTACTAGATCTGACTCATTTCCACCTGCCACAGGTCTTCTCTAGTGAGAAACTTGCTCAGGGCTAAGATCTGACACAATCCTTTTGAAATTGAAATCTTTTTCTACCCAATCCTCCTTTCCTTCTTTCCTTTTATGGATGTCAGGCCTACAAGGTGGTGGGAGAGATCTCTGACTAATCCTTTTTCCTTGCTCTTTATCTTTCACAGGTGTTTCACCTCGATAAACCTCTTGCATATTTAATTTAATATTAAATTGGCTTCACAAAGGACCCAAACTGAAAATGTTTGCTGTGTTGAAGATAACTGCAAATTCTTTGCAACTTTTATTAATAAAAGATGTAGATCCTGTAGACCCAGACATCCAACTCTCTGAACCAAGATTCTAGAGATGCAATTGAAAACACACGGGAACTTCCAGACTCATCAATCTGCCAGCTAAGCACCACTAAGTCCTCTCAATCAACATCATGAGGATCAGAAGAATCATCCAGCCAAACTCTGCCTGATTCCTGAGCCATATAATTTTGAGATGACACATAAAATGGTTGCTGTATTAGCCGTTAAGTTTTGTAATAGTATACAGGAATAGATAACAATTTATATTTCTTTTCTTTATTTTTCTCTCCTATATAATTGGGTTAAAAATCAATACCTTTTTAATGTAATTTCTCAAAAAAAGGAAAGGTTTTTTAAGAGCTTATATGAAAGATAATTTTACATGGTGTCTCAGGCCATAATTTTTATTGTGATATTAATTTTTATTTCAAATCTAACCTGTTGAGTTGAATAGGAACTTCTTTATAACTTCAGGTGCCAAAAAAGCACCCTTCAAGAGTTCCCCAACCTATGAGTTTTTAATTTATTGTTTCATTTTTTCTCTTAACTTTATAAAACTAACTCAATAATATTCCAGTTAGTATGTAATTCTGCAAGTTTTTTTTAATGCTCAAAAGAGGTAGGGGTTTTTTAATGGGAAGCTTTTCAAAAAAATTAGAGCTGTTGAAAAGAGCATACTGCTGCAGGCAGATTTGAAATGGAACACTGATTTTATTTTGATCAATAAATCCAGATAACACAAGGAATTACCATTCTCAAACACTGCAGTTTTTGCTTCATTTTAACTGAATGTGTCTTATGGAATCTTGCTTTATTCCATAAAACAGAATGACAATTTTTTTCTTCAACCAGACAAGCTAGACCTATCTAAAATCAATCTTCCAGCATGGCAAATACATTGTAAATTATAAGGCAATGTGTATACTAAAGCAAGTGTCATAGTTAATTTTAACAATTTTTTAAAAGCTTGTCAGGATTTTGATAATGCTAGAGAGATGAAAACTTCTTACACAGCATGCCCGATCAGCACTGTTTTCAATTTGTGATTATAGGCCATTGACGAACATGTCACCAAGTTCACATAGTATAGATGGTCGATATGCTCAAGAAATTAAAAGCATTCAATCTTAGGCAGGACTCAAATGTCCTGAAACAGAGGACCTGAAAATATTTCAGTTGTGATAAATAAATACTTTTAATAGATGTTTTGATTTGTTTTCCAAGGAACCCAATGCCTGCTATAAAACCACAGGCCTCTTCTAATCTCCCTATACCCATGTCCCTCACAGTTATCTCCAATTCAGGTCATGCCAAAATCCTTGTCCTGAAATTAATCGATCCCAGAAAAAAAAAAAACATGTAATCCTACTTTTTCACTGTATCTTTAAAAGCATTTTTTCTTTACTATATCTCAAAACCTTGCTCTTTTGAAGCATAAATCATCTATCTATTTATTTATACAAACATTCGCATACTCCTTAGGTAGGAAAAAAATTTAAAAAGAAGAAATAATTGTTTAGCAAAGGATAATTCTTTTATTTTTGCCTGGGAGGGATATGGAGTGGGTTGCTTTTTAATAATGCTGTATTTTTTAATAAAATTTTATTGTGGTAAGAGTAAACAATTAAATTTACCTAAAACAATATTTTAAGTGTACAATATATCATTATTTAGTTAGGTACAATGTTATACAGTAGAACTACAGAGCTTATTCACCGTGCTTGACTAAAATTTCCTGTCAGTTGATTAGCAATTCCCATTCCAGCCCCATCTTCCTGCCTTGAAAAAGGTTTGGTGATCAAGCTTTGATATTGACCAAGAAAGCTGACCTGAAAGGCACAGATGTGGAGATCAGCTTTCCCCTCCCTCTTCAGCTCCTGCTCTGTCACTTCTCTTTCCTTTCTGATGATCAAGGCATCCTCTTGGTTGCCACTATACTCTTGGCATCTAGCTAACATCTAGCTTAAATTCTAACCTGGTCTTGTCTCATTAGCCTGTACCATTCTACCTGCCTTGGCATTTTCCCTGTATTCTCCTCACAACTCCAAACCAATGTTTTCCTGAAGCTCAATAGACACTCATGTTATCAAAAAAAACCTACATTTTTCAGATGTAATAATTGAAACCTAGACCCATTTACTAGGTTACTTATAGCTGACTATTAGGAATAAAGCTATAATTAAAACTTGTTTCTCAAGAAAGAACCAACAAAACCAAAAGTATGTTCTTTGAGATGACTAATAAAATTGAAAATTCCTTGATTCAGAAAAAAAGAGTATATTTTTAAAATACACTGGTGATAACCAACAGGGATTTTTTTTTTTTTTTAGTTCTCAAATTTCCATTTATTCTTTGCTGTGGATTCCAGATTTCCAGTAAAATTTTCCAAGTTCTCATCTAATTTTCTTGTACATGGTTTTCAGAATTATTTTAAATTCCAATCATTAGTCACCTCTAGGTGTTTCTGTTGTCTATTTTGTCCATGATCCTCTCTGGTGATGTATTGGACATTACACATAAATGTCATAGGAGAACTGAAAAGGTAATGCTCGCCTTCAAGAAAGTTTTCTTAAGGTCCTGCAAGGCAGCTGGAGTAGGAGCAGACCCATTATGCCAATTGTGGTTTAATCTCACTGTTTTACTTTCCCGTCTTTGTCAGGCCTGGTCAATTTTCTTAGCCTTTATTCCTTGCACGCAGTCCTCTAGGACTCTCAACTAGGTGTCTGGACCCATCCACCTGGCAGGCTCTGTACTACAGTTTTCATCTCCCCAGCATCGCCAAACTGCTGCTAACCACTTTATGCTCACCTTTTCTACCTCCTGGCCTGTTTTGCTCCAGGGGCAAAAGTAGCTTAAAAACTAAGTCTCACTTCTCTGCAATTCCCTTGCTACTGGAATTATGACTTCTCAAGTCCTGGCTGCCTTGGTAACCAATAATTTCAAGCAGATATTTTTCTGCATTTTATTCACATTTTCTGGGTGTTCTCAATAGGAGGATTGGTCAACCCAAGCCAGGTCATCACAGCTAGAAGCCTGGGTAGCTTATATTTTCAGGATACAGGTGTATTAGTCACATTTCTTTGTTGTGACCAAAATACCTGACAAGAGCAAGTTAAAGGAGTAAAGCTCACGATTTAAGAGGTTTCAGCCACATTCTGCTGACTCCCTTGCTCTGTGCCTGAGGTGAAGTAGGACATCATGGCAGAAAGAGCATGCAGAGGAACATGGCAGCCAGGCAAGAGAGAGAGAGAGAGAAAGAGAGAGAAAGCGCCAGGGACAAGATATAACCAAGGCCTCGCCCCCAGTGATCTACATCCTCTGTCACATCTCACCTGCTTACACTTATCACACAATAGTCTATTAAGCTATCAATGAATTAATTTGGCAAATGGATTAATTCACTGATGAGGTCAGAGCCCTAATCACTGTCTAAAATTCCCACTGTGAGCCTTGATGCATTGGGAGTTATGCTTTCAAAGCACAAGTTTTTAAGAGGGCATTCCAGATCCAAATCACAATAACAGGATATGCTAATTCACAAATTAGACGTGGGAGATGAATGAAAGAAACCCTGAGAGTCAAGAATGACTCCTAGGATTTTTTTGTTTGTTTGTTTTTGTCCCACCCAAAATTGTAAGAATGGAATTGCAATTAACTAAGATAGGGAAGGCTAGAGAGATAGTGTGGATAAAGCAGGTATTGGGGGAAAATTGACACATTCAGCTATGAATACGTTAAAAGTGAAATACTAATTTGGCATACACACAAGTGCTGATATTAAGTAGACAGTTAAATACACAAGTCTAGAATTCCAAGAAGCCCAAGATGGCAACATGAATCCATGAATCTTCTTGTATAGAAGGTAGGGACAGAGTTATACATAATCTTGGAATGCAAAATAGATATTGCAAAAGAGCTCCTCCTTGAATATTCCACATTTTATTGCAGGCTTTCCAATTGAAATGTCTGATATGGAACAAGACAATGAGATAGACATTCTGTGCTTTTAAGCAAATCCTACTACTCTGTTTCTTTAAAAGCAAATGACCAGACTTGCTTCTGTTTTTATTCTCATTCAAGTAGGATGTGTGGCACCATTAGTTCTCCTGTCCACCCCTCCTCCCAGAAGACTCCATCTGCAGATAGGACTTTGGGTTTGGTAAGAGTGGTACATAAATAATAAAATAACAACTAGATAGTACCAAAAGATTTGGGGAAGAGAATGAAAAAATAGGAGAGGAAAAAAGATGAAATAAAAATAAAAGAATACCCCCCCCAAATTTCCTTGTGTATGTGATATTTACTTATTTCTAAACAGATAACTCTATTAGGAAGTCTAGGTCCTATATCTATCTATAACCTTTCTATAACCTTCATTATTTCAGAATCTACTAAGCTGTAAATTTTATTTGTTCAACTTACTTAATAACTTATCAAAGAAAAAGAATAAAATTGCTTTTATAAATTTAGGGATTCCCCAAGTCTACTTTTAAAAAGTTGGAGTTTTTTTTTTTCTTCCCCTATTGACAACTAAAACACTTTCATTTATCATTTTATAAATACTATGACAACATGGAGAAAGGGTCCATTTAGGACAAAATCAGAATCACAAGTCTGAGATTTGGGTAGTTACGTTTTAAAATTTTCCATAGATTTAAAAAGTCTTGGTTAAGAACCACATTAAATGATTTTTTATCCTTCCCCACTTTCCCCCTTGCCCAGTAACTAGTCAAACATGGACTAGAGCTGCCACCATCACTTGAGGTACACTCTCATGTCCAACTAGGTTATCTCAGATGCCTCTGCTAGCATTTTTCTTCTTTTGATTTCTAAGTGACTTTTGGCCAAATAATCTTCCTAGAACACACACTAATCATATCACTCCCTGATGAAGAATCTACCTTGTTCTATCATTATGTCAATTTTTTCTATTTTTAGTACTCTCAAAATTCTCTATTCTTGCCTCTGAAGTTATTCTCCTTAATGTACTACACACCAAAAAAAGATTCAATTTTGTTTATGATTTTTGTTTCATAGAGTCTTAATATGACTTATAATAAACCACACTCTTCATAATGTATTATGCAATTAGTACCAGTGTCTAAAGGTGCTGATTTCCACATGTTGCCATGGAGGCCACCCAAGAGAGTATTAGGAAAATAAGCACTTCATGACTTCAGTGCCAGGGGTTCAAAACTCTAGCATCAACTCTCCTACTTCTCAACTGCATGACTGGAGGGAGATGATTTTATTTCTTTGGATCTCCACTTTGTAATATGCAAAAAATAAAAGGATTGTCTCTCAGGTCCTAATTCTAATGCTTTATAAAACCTCTTACCTCTCAGAGAGAATGATGAGTTAGTGATGAAAAATGAATAGCATTGGCTTATAAGATAGTGATTTTTATAAGAAATACACATTTGAAACAACTTAGTAAAGTAGATGATAGTGTATAATAGATACATAAATTATCAATTTATTATTATGGGGACTTTTATTTGTTTTTTGTTCTTGTCATTTGCACAAAGTGTTTTAGTTTTTGTTTATAATCTAACAAAGTCTGCTCTGACTGATGTATCTGCTTTACACACTCTGATGTTTCCAGATAATTCCAATTGTTTTGAATCTGCTCACATCTGGCCACAATAAAGATAAAGCTGTGATAACATTTCTAAAAATAAGTTAAAATTATCTCAGAAGCAAAAAGCAATAACCATAATAATAGAGATTGCTACATCTGGTGAAAAACTGAGAACTACAACAGATTCCCCACATCTTGGTCATTTTTCCCGCCAAGCTTTACTCATACACTCACTCACATGAATTGCCCTGTATCATGCTATCAGTTCAAATCCATTATTTCTTTCAAGATCAGATTCAAATATCACTTCACTAGCCCTTTCCACCTATCACTTACTTAATACTCATGGAACAGAGACCAGGCTTAGCTTTCCTTTTCTCCCTATCCATGTGTGAACCTTTCTCCCACTTTCAACATTTGCCTCAACCACTTTTCCTGACTGCTCCAGAAGCACACCCAGGGGTGCTCATTTCCTTCCCAATGCTCCATGACAAATTTTGACTGTAGCCTGGCCTGTTTGTCTGAATGACAAGCATATTAAAGCTATATATTTACATATAGATTTGTACACACACACAATTTAATATAGAGCACTTTTAATCTGATTACTAAAGTCCAAAGTTAATACAATTTGTAGAAATATTGAATAGTGTGGAAAAGAGAGAAAAAAATACACTTTTGCATAGTAGAATTAGGTTTATCATGGATCCCATCCATTTGGAAGTTATATCTTCTGCCAAAATACAAGATGACTTATGAAATTCTTCTTATTTCTGTGTAGAAGACAGACACCATTCCAGATAATGCTAATTACCATATTGCAAAGTTTCATTGAGGGAAGAATGAAGATTTTGAGAAGCGGTAAATGGTGATTAAGGGAACAGGCTCTGAATTCAGAATTCCCAGGCTGAAACTCTTTTACCAATCACCATCACAGATATCTTCAGGAAGTCACTCCTCATCTCTTTACCGAAGTTCCCAACAATGAGATGGGGATAGCAATGGCTTCTAACTTATGGAGTTTTTATAGAGATGATATGGCTCACATGCATAGAACATGTAGAATAGATGACTGTTTTTACCCACTATTGCTACAGTTAAGAGGGTTCTCTTAATAAGCATACAAAGCAGCAAATTAAGAATTCGATAGAGCTAGTATTAAAAAGCTATTCTTAGAAAGTGAGTTTTTATCAATTGCAAATAAAACAATTGAGAATTCTCAGCAATAAGTAAATCTATCTTCATCCAAGGAGTTGAAACATGTTATGAAGAATAATTATGTAGAACACACGAGAGGATCATCACATGCACACCAAAAAAACAAATTTTTTTTTTCAAAGAAAGAAGACCCATAGTAGATCAAGAAGAGAACACTCCCCCAGTGTCAATCCCTTAGTTGCCATTAATACCAAAACCATACTGGAGTCATAATGGAGTGTGTCATATGCATATATAAAGTTGAATTTTTTCTTTATTATATTAGCAATAATACAATTCATGCATAGGGACTCAGATCCTCACCTAGTCATATTCAATGTTGTCTCTGTAAAACCTAGACTTACATCAGTGCCCAAGTGGATGTTTATACCACATGATTGGAAGTGTCTACAGCAGCTGCAACCAGATTAAGAGATTGAGACCATGCAAGAAGGAGGCCCATTGTGATTGTGGTGTGAATTCAAATGTGCCATCCTCTGAGTACTGCGTGGATGACTATAGGGGCACCTTAATGCTTAATTCATAGGAATGAGATCAGTTGGTTCACACAGTCCATCACCCCACTCTCCAGACTTCTGTCTGTTGAGACACCAGTGGCTTCTTGTCTTCTGTCTCTCCTTCCTCTCTGATGGCTGTCCCATTACTACTCTCCACCTACCAGTCCGAACTAGCAGCACAACTCAGGAGTCAAAGTGGGGAGCTGTTTCTTCCCAAGCACTGCCTTTCTTTCATCTAAAAGGTCACAGGTCATGTGACCCCCTCACTTTCTGCTCTTCTCACCAAAACACAGCAATTCTGTGTCATTTTTTTCCTCTCATCATTTTGCACATTGTTTTTATCACTTTCTATGTCTTCCTCCTTTCTATTTAACAAGTTATGTTCTAGATCATTGGTACCAAACATTAACATCAGGAAAGGGGTGTTTCCACTCTTCTATGTATTCATTGAAAGGTTAGCCTACTCCATGATGTAAAAATAGTGCTGGCACGTGTGTGTGATATTAAAGGAACACTAATTTTGTCATATAGAATATAATATTTATTCTTGTCTCTGCTTCTTTACAGCAAGAATCCTGAGCTCTGACAGGAGGAGAGTTTGTCCTTACCGTATCCCATCCCTCCAACTGACTTACAAAGAATAATGATACTGTAGCTTGTCAACATTAGGCCTTGGCCATTTAACTCTTCTTGTCTGATGACAATGAGAATGATGAGATATTAGGCTCTGGAACATATCTGAACTTATCAAGCAGAGGGGTGCTGGAATGGAAGGAGATAAGAATTCTCAGTAGAGGGCATGAACAAAGGCACTGAGACCTAAGCAGCCAAACCTGATCTACAAAGATGAAGTTGTGTTTTTAACATAAAAATTACATACAGTGAAATGTAGACTTTCATAAATTTTGACAGATATATTCAACTACACACTTCATACCCCAATTAAGATATAGAACATCATCACCACTGCAAATAATCACCACTCTGTTCCTTTAAGTCAATCTTCACCAACCACAGTCAACTTCTGTTCTACTTTTTATCACCATGGATTCGTCTTGTCTGTCCTTGAATTTCATATTATTGGAATTATGCAACATGTGTTCAAATGTCTATGTGTCATAAATCTATGTAACATAAATTCTTGAGATATTTCCTTTTGTATGCATCAGTAAGTCGCACATGCTTCTTTCTTGCTGAGTAGTATTCCACTGTATAGATATACTACACTATTTATCCATTCAAGGAACAAATTGTTTAATGTGGCTAATGCAAATAATTTCTGTGGGGTTGGACTGAGGAATGGGAAATATATCTTATAATAAACCTAACTAGATAAAATAGGTTTAAAATCATGGCATATGGCTTACTGGGTAATTTGAACATTATTCTAAGGGCAATCATTAGCCATGTAGGAGTTTCAAAGGAGGATATATACAATCAGATACTAGCATGCAGCTTATCACTGAGGACTCTCAATCTCTAACCAGTATTTATTTACAGTTCATCTCAAGTTGTCTTTATAACAGAAGTCTAATATGCTTCATTTTCATATTTAACTAAGGTTTTTTGAGCATCTATTATGTGTCAGGCAATCTATTTGGAAATGTCACATTGATGGTTCTTTAAGGATCCTGCTGTTCTCACTACCCATAAGTGTATTTTTTCATGTGCATGAGTCACCTTTGCAATACAGCCTGGCCATTTGTTTCTGTTCCACATTCTCAAGCTACCATCTGTAATGGTAGGATTAATTTCAAAGGTTAAAACAGGTCTCCCCACAATGCAGACACATGGTTGCAGCAGCTCAGAGGGCTTGATGTTCAAACATTTTGTGCTCCATCTTGAAAAAACTACTGAGGCCAGTTGGACACTCAGTTGGCAACAGCCAATTGGGCAGCAAGTTGTGGCAATTTTGCTGACTATCTGATGAAAAGATTTTTCTGAATCTTATAATGAAACTGAACCAAGAATTCATTCCCACAATATGCCCTGGTCTCCATTTTGTCACAAGTAGCTCAAGTGTAAAAAATGTAAAAAGAACAAGGGTCACCGATTTCTAAAGCTTTTGAAATATCCCAAACCATTTGCTTGTTTTATCCTCTTCCATTTAAAACTGATTTTTTTTCCTTGAATACAATTATTTCAGAAAAATAAAAATTTTAGTGAACAGAATTATTTTAATACAGAAAAAGACTGCTAGCTTTTGAAACACTGTATACTTCATATAACGCTTTGAGAGTTGTTTTATGTCAAGGAATTTTGGAATGCAGGTTAATGCGTGATGCCAGACATTATGGGGAGAAAAGGCAGAGAAAAATAGTTGTGGCCTAGAAAACAATAGGAGAAAATCCCTGGTCACCATTCCCCAGTCCAAAATGAAAGGTGAGTTATCTGCCAGCACTGGGCCTCCAGGAATTCAAGGAACAAGGGACACAATAAAGATGATGTAAGCTTGAGGATGATGGAGGAAAGTCAATGCAGATTTCCTGGCAGGAAAATAAATCAAGACTATAAATATCTTGAAACTGGAAGCAACTCACATGGCAAAGGTATGGAGATTCCTTGGGGGATCCAGGGCAGGAAGACTCCCCAGCCAGGACTTCGGTGATCGTGAGGCAGATGGACATTTAGAAGACTGACTGGCTGGATTCTCATTTGCTTATTCCCAGTCTATAGACAAAATATATGTGTCTTCTCTGTGATCAGTAGGAACGCAGAGTAGAAGGCCCCGAGAGAAGATTCCATGTCTGTTTGTTTCAGGAGAACTTCATGGCGGGGTATCCTGGTCTTTCATTTTACATACTTGGCTCTTTGAGAAGAATGAGGGTTGAGAAGAGAAAGATGTCCCCAGAATATGCCAGCCTTCAGACTGGAAGTAGTGATGCAATCCATGGTCACATAGAACTTCAAGAAAACTGGATTTTTGACTGGCCAGGATCTCCTGGATTGACCTGGATCCCATAACCCAGGCAGATTGGGGTGATGGGTATTTCCAATGGTTCTGCCTTTTTTCCATCTCCAGGCTGCTCCAAACCTTTAGCCAATTATGAAGGACAGAAAGAGCATTCACAAGACAAATAGCTACAGTCCCCATGGTTGCCAGGTGGAGAAGAATGGCTGGTATTTGAACACAAAGTCCTGTTTGGACCACAGTTGGATGGGTAGTATAGGCAAAACTGTGTGGATTTGAAATTTGCGGGTTGATGATTACTGAAACATTACACATGCTCCTTGTCCAGCAGCTTTTAAAACTCTAAGATCAATTTAATTCTTTTGTAGTTAACAAATTATTTAACTAATCATTTACTTTTTTATTTCTGATTTTTATTTTCCATTCTTTCCAATTGATTGTGTGTAATTTGGGACAATGACCTTTATTCATTTTACCTTTTATCTGTGGCATAAAAGCATCAAGGATTGTCCTGAACATCCCTCTCAGACCAAGTAACCATATGAAGCTAAATAAACATGTAGTTCTGTCCACTGGTCCACAATGTTCTTCAGTCCTCACTCAGTCTTTAATAGTTCCCTTTAAATTAGAAGAAATCTCTCTCTCTCTCTCTCTCTCTCTCTCTCTCTCTCTCTCTCTCTCTCTCTTCAAATCCCACTAGGCCTCCACTTTTAAAACAAAACCCATGAAGCCCTCTCATGCTTTCTCAGACAAAAGAACAGTAGACCCTACTATTTACTGGAATGGTAGGAAAAAGGAATTTTTTTGTTATAAAACTATTATATGATAAAAGCCCAATGTCAGAGCAAATGGTAGTAGAATGCGAATAGTTTAAACATTCCTAAAATATGGGTTCTGGCGATCTGACAACTGATTTCTAGACTCTTCTGCCTTCCACTGAAAAGACATTGTGCCTTGTAGAGTTGTGACTGTGTATAACAAGAAGCCTGTTCTCTTACCCGTGACTTCTCACCATAAAATCAACTATTCTTCTTATCACCCTGTCCAGCTTTTACCCTATCTAAACATCCCATCATTAAGGCACTTTAACTTTCAAGAGGAAATGGCTCTGAGCAATGATAAAGTTGTGTTCTAGGTGCTGGGGAGTCTAAAATTCTCCCTCTACCTTACTGCTACATAATTTGTGATGTGGGCAAGTAAGTAATATCAATATCCTTTACTTACCAGATTGAAAAATGTGAAAGCCTTATAACTTTATTCTTCACTCAATATAAAATCTCACCAGCTATTATATAAACTATCTCCAGGCCAAATAAAACTAGCCTTCCAGCAACAGACAGACAACCACCTGTCACAGGGCATATAAAAATATCTCTGGAATATGTGATCCGTAGGACTAGATGACCTCCAAGGGTCTGTAGAAAACAATTGGATAGCCTCAAAGTGTCCAGAAGCACTCGGTAACTGCCTAGTGAATAAGCAAAACTGCCTCTGATTTACACTGCTTGTGAATAAATCATTTGATACCTGTGACAAGTGGAATAAAAGGAAATTGAGATATTCTAGGAAGAAAGGTGAATCAGACAAGAGACTGTTAAAAAAATTATTTTTTAATGAATTTAACTGCTGGTAATTAGGATTGGCAGTAGAAATTAGCATAAACACACCATCCAAATGATAATACATCTAGAACATTGTTATAAATTCTTAATGCCTCTTTTAAGAATAGAAAATGACAACTCATCAAAGAACAATTCATCAGGGTTCACTGAGCACTGACCTAAGCACTTCATTGCTCTGATCTATGGAACCAATTCCAATTTTGCCAGGCAAAATGCTTAGAGTGGAGAAAAGAGAATTTTCATATATTAATAGTCTAGACTGGTAGGTTTCAAAATTTCTTGGCTGAAGAAAATTGCTCCATTTCTAAAAGGAACTTGTAGGCAGAAATCCATTATAATAACAGTAATAATTGCAATTACAAATAGGCCTGGCGCTGTTCGAAATATACGTATTAACTCATTTAAACCTCACAACACAACAGAGAGAAAGGTGATATTAGTATCCCCAGTTTACACTACATAAAGAAAGTTGGTAATAGTAAAGTTAAATAAATTGCAGAGATTAACTAAGCATAATGAAGGGAACCAGGATTCAAGAAAGTCTATCCTGGGAACCCAGTTACACTCTTCACTTCCATTTGTAAAACGGATATAGCAAAGATTCTCTGCTTGGCAGTAAATGAGCATAATGAACCACTTCCCAAGGGTTCCTATTGGTCTAAATAAAGGCTTCAGATCATCTCATAAATGCACATCTGGAAAAGTATCTATGAAGTTGTCCTTGGATTTACTAACAGAAGTCTCTCCCTTCATAACTTAATATTTTTAAATATACATGACCTTTTCATAGTTAACTTTCCATAGGCATATTGATGGTATATTTATGGGTGAATAAGACAACAGTCAATTTTCTGAAGTTTCCATTCTGGAGCAGAGATACAGAAAAAGCAAATATAAATTTATAGTGCTGTTAAATGTTCAGAGCAATTACATGTAACTATAGTAGATGTGATGTGATTGTGGGAAGAGAATGACCATGGGAAACTATCCTTTATATACCCAAGAAATTATCAATAACCATAGGGACAGAAAAATGTAATAAAGAGGCAAAAGTCATGGTTTCAATTTGCATGTGGTAAGTACCTTAACTTCAGTTTCTCTCTAGATCTATATTTACATCTTGAATAGTATTAAACTTGCTTGGAAGTGTGGGGCCCTTTTCTCTTTCTGAGGTTGTATCTTTTTATCTTTCTATGTAATAAAGTATAATATTTCTCAAAAGCCTGGAACACACCCCTCACCTGCAATCAATGCAAGATAGATCAGCAAGAGAATCTGACCTACAAACTATCACCAAACTCAACTACCCAGGGAGACACTATAGCACATCACTTTGACTATTCATGAATATGATACATTCTGGTTCAAAAGACAGTATGACTTTGTACAGGCAGGCACAGAGAACTCAAAATAATATTGAGAAACGTCCACACACTTTTAAAAATCCTTCTTATTATATAATTCAGTATAATTTCTCTGCTCCCAGCATGGATGAGACCAAGAGACAATCACACAGGATTAGTCCCTCAGTATATTGCAGTAACCTTGATTATCTCTTTTCATTTGTAAACCTTTACCTGTCACTCATTTATCTCTTATTATGGTGGAAATTTTCATCCTTACATACTTGACCCACAACAGTGAACAATTGCAGTGACTCCCCTAATCTGGCCAAAATAGGTGGGAAGTACCTGTCATTTCAGGATTTTGGAAGCAGCCACTGAGGGCAAGAAAGTCCCAGGATTGACCTACATCAGGGTTTAATTCAATTAAATTTTTACCAACTCTGCTAGCAGTTTTGAAGAATCACAGGGCACTAACTATACATAATAATCCTTGTCTTCTTTTGGTATGTATATTACAGTGGGATGTTTTGGTTTGGTTTTTGATACCAGAAATTAAACCCAGAGGAACTTACCACATCCTCAGCCCTTTTAAATTTTGAGATAGGGTCTCACTAAGTTGCTTAAAGCCCCACTAAATTGCTGAGGCTGGCTTTGAATTTGGGATCCTCCTGCCTCAGCCTCTAGAATCACCGAGATTACAGGCATGTGCCACCATACCTGGCATTATAGTGGTTTTAATAACAAGATGAAATAGCTATTTCAAAATAAAATTCTCTTCTCCAGGAAGTGTATAAATAGGATGGGTCTGATAGAGCAATACTATTTAAGGAAGTTCTTTTATTGTGTTTAAATCTGAAAAATTCTAATTTCTACCAGAAAAAAAATGAACAGAAACATGAAATGTATGCACGTCACAGAAAATGGGATTTCTAGTTCTAAACATCAGTCCTTTACAGGAAGTTCCACTTTTTAATAACCTTTTCAAAAAACATAAGCGATGAACACGCATCAGTTCATAGTAACACTGTTTGCCTTGAGATTTTGAAAGCCTATTATTTAAATATGCAACTAGATAACTGTTATTCCTGCTGTGATCAGAGATTATAAAATATGCAAGTGTGAGACTGTTGCTATGCTTCACTGATTACCTTTTCTTACGTTTATCTTGCCTTTTATTGGTAGAAAAACATATGCATGTATAGCTCCTTGATAAAGTATGACTAACACATTATCAGGAATTCATGTGGGAAAGTTTATAATTGATGACAATAATTTGGCAGCAGCACTTTTTGAAAAAGTTGATAAAATTGCTGCACAACTCCAGAATGCACAGAAGTTGTGAGATTTTGTAGTCATTTACAAAGGAACATAAAGAATAAAGTACCCATTTTCCCCAAGAGAAATGGAAATGTAATCTCCTAAGTAAAATCTATTCATGGTGGAATTTTTATTAGCTTTCTGTAATGGAAAGGCTATTAAATATATATTGTTTTGTGCTCCTGAATAGTTTTCACATCTTTGTAAGTGAAGACAAGAGCAGTATTGCATTATGAAAAGTACCATTCATGCATTGTAAGCACCAGTTCACAATGCAATGGGCTGGATAAGGCAAAATAAATTCCAAAGTCTAAATAGGGCAAATGTGTTAAGACGAATTATAGCTATGCTACTCACTCTATAGATGCTATGGAAAAGAACACAAAATTCTTAGGTTTCAAGCCAGCTTTTACTGAAATGATTTTTAAAGCCATTTGTTTGAAAATTCGGTGACATCTAGTGGCAGATTCAGTTCATCACTCCTGGGCACTCACCCAGACACCTCCATTTTAAGACAATCCCAAAATAGAAAGGTAAACTTGGCATTTTTGGTTCACAGGAAAGATGGAAAGATAATTTACTGCAATTAAGAGAACACATTCTCATTTAATGAGTTGAGGTTAACAAGATGAGAACAAGACAGCTGAGAAAGAGAACACAATGCTGTACTCTGACCTTTGCATCTCTTTGTACTGGTGTCCCACACACACCTGAACAGAAATTATTTGTAGAACCACTTTATTATTTTGATGGTGATCATTAAATGATTAAATCCTTGCTAGTGTCTATTCTAGTAACATATGAAAATGTCTCTATTATACAAAATGGTGGACAAAACTTTAGTTTTGATCCAATCCTACTCCGAGTGAAACAAACAGCTTTACATATAGTATCTGATAAAATTTCTCTTCTTTCTCTAAGCAACTAATCCAATTGGATTCTGAAAATATTTAATGAGTCTTAATTTAGTTAACCATGCTTCCTTTATATGTGCCCACTAAGATATCACATACTTACATGGACAATTTCTCGCCCCAAAATATGATGCTTCACATGAAGTATTTAGGCCAACTTTAACATCCAAAAAGTTTTTCATGAAGTGTGACAGAAACTAGAAATTGGAAAATCTGTGGATAATAGTTTAAAATTTTATTAAAAGTAACATTCTCATGAACCTATACTGGGTTCTTAAATTTAGTCAACAAAGCTATACACAAAACTGCTAAGTCCCAAGCTTTGTATTACATCTGGGAGCAAAGCAATTAAGTCATTCCTTAGTCTGGTGTATAATAATATCAATAAGTACATCAACACTAGACCAAAAGTAAGTAGTGGGTTCTTTTTATGAGAACAGAGGGAATGTTACCTATCCCAATTTGGATGGGAAGAGAGAAGAAATTACAATAATGAGGAAAGCCTTCTCTGACAAGATAGCATTGATACTGACACAGGAGGACAGAACAGAGGCTGATGAGGAAATTCATGATGGTCAGGAGTGGAAGGAACTTAGGCAGAAGGAAAGGGAGGTAGAAAAGTACAAGCTCAGGAGATTGTGATACATTACGTGAAAAGCAAATCCCTCAACATAAATTTTACACTAAAGGTCATCAGATACCTTTGAAGGATTCTAAGGGGAAAAGGGATAGCATCACGTTGAAATTTTAGAAATCTCACTTCTCATGGAGAACAAGTAGGGACTCCATGAGATCTACTAGTGTCACAGAAGGCTGTTAGAGAGGCAAAACTCACTGGATTCTGTGAAGCAAAGTCAAGCCCAACTAGTTCTATTCTAAGTCAGCAAATTAGATGCAAGTACAACTTGAACGTAATATCTCACAAATTAGCCAATTATTCATTTTCAGCAATGTTGCAACTTCTAGTTATTTGATTAATCTAGTAAAGCATAAGATTTATTTCCTCCTACCCAACAACAAAAACAATAAAAAAAATTGAAGAAAGAAAAGAAGATAAAACTGACAGTGGTGAGAGTTCTGAGGGATTCCCTAATGCTCCAACTGTCCCAGACAGGTTGCCTAGACAGGGCATCCTCTTAGAACTAGACTCCCCACAAAGTTCAAGCAGAGGAGCAAAACACAGATCAAGAGAAGCAGCACACGGCTCAGGGAGGATTTCCAAACCCTACATGCAGTCCAGTCCCTCTGTGGGTGGCCAGTGGTTATTGCTTTAGGAAACTAGCAGAACAAACTCTTGGAAACTTACTCTCTTGCAGATCCCACTTAGAGTCAGGTTGCCCCAGCCTTCCTGAGGGAAACACAGTCCCAACACAAGCCTCACAGAGCAAAATCAAAGAACATGCACAGGGTAGATTCAACCACTAAAGGATTTCAGAAAGAGAACTTTATTTCTTGTTACTTTTGTACACATGGAGGAAGGAAGGGAAAGAGGGGCCACTACATAATATGCAGAGTAGGATAATATAGACCATGTTAGAAACTACTGTAGTTTTTAAGACAAGAAATATGGGTCTGAACAAAGGTGAATAGAGTGGGAAAGTATAACCTGACCTCAGAGATACTTAGGAGATAATTCAATAAGTCTTGCTGACCAGTGGCATATAGAATACAGAGAAATGGAAAATGCAGGATAATTCCACATTTGTGGCTTAGGAAGAGGCTAAGTGATGATGCTACCCACCAAACTTGGAAATGTAGGTGAAGCTAAGGGGGGAAAGGAGCAAAAGAGAAGAGTAAAGTTTTTCAAGGTAAGCTGAATTTTCCATGGGGCATCCCAGTGAGTTGTCTAGGAGTCTGTTGAAAATCTGGGTCTGAGGCTTGAGAAAGAAGTCATCTGGTGATCTGTGCAGCATTTAAATGATGAATAAATCTTAATGGAGACAGAGCCTACAAACCCAGTGGTTCTAACCTTTTGGAATTTACCTTTTCCATAAAGGGGGTAGAGGGTTTGAATAAAAAAGAACCTACTCAAGTTTTAGCCCCATTTTATTCTGTATTTCCAAATTCCTTTTCTTTCTTTAGTCTTTCCCTCTTGCTGGATTCTTAACTGTTCAAGATGGAGTTTCCTTATCACTCTACTACACATATCCCACATCAGCTCTTAGATGTGTACAATTCTTCTTTTAACCAACCCTTAAAGGAACTGTTCTGTTTGCTTTGCTGCGGGGTAAAGATAGTATAAACTGACCTCTGAGAAGCAGAATCTAACATATGCATCTATTCCAACTTCCCTTCCTTTTACAGGCAAAAGAGAGCATCTAAACTGTTCCTAGTGCAACTGGGTCACCCTGAGACAAATTTAGAGGACAGAACAAAATCAGTATGGGGACCATCAAGACTCCCAGTTCTGATTGAATCTTGCATCTTCTGCATTAACTAAAGACCCAGGGAGACAGGCCAAGTGAAGCATTCTGTGTTCCCACTAGATATTTGTCATTTGAATATCAGATTCCAATTTTGATAGTTAATGTCAATATTGACCCTGTGATACTGCCAATATTATTGAAACAAAATCAGGCCCTAAAATTTTTCACATAATCCAAAACAAATTTGTCATTCTTATTTATCCCTTATTATAAATAGGTCCATTTCTAATTTTAATTATTCACTGTGTCCCACAGGGGTGTGGAGGGGGGACTCTGTAGAGAATAGGAGCATTTGTCAATGGACATAAAATTAACATCTATTTAAATTTAACAAACTATTACAATATAATTTGTTCTATTTACTTTAATAAAGAGGGTTAGCATTTTGAAAATTTGCATTTGATTATTACTATTTATGAATATGAAAATACGTTTGCAAAATAAGAAATGATATATAATGCAACATTGTTTTAATAGTCAAGGCTGTGTAGCTGCATTTTTAAACTCACCAATTATTTAGCACTTATTATATGCTAGTGCTTTGCTAGAAAAAGAGAGAAGAGTTAGTTTCTACCTTCAGAAAATACATTGTCTAGTGGGAAAGGAGGTCCTCCTAACCAGGAGCAATGACACGTGTGAAGTGTTTTGTTGCATGCATAAAAGTGATGAGGTGATAGGTTCTTTTAAGCCACTCTTAATTAGAAAAGTTACTTTGTGTGTAAAGCTTGACCCATGTCCACAGAGTCACTGGAACATTGTAAAGGTTCACAAGCATTCACATCTTTCAGTAGCATATAGCAATAACCCCCTTTCAGAAACGGTTGGAAAAAAACATACTAGAAGAATTTAAGTAACTTACTTATTTTCCAGAGTTAGAATGCAAAGAAACTGCAAATGGCACTGACATCAAAACACATGACCTTTCCACATTGTTCCCTTAAGTCTCAAAGTATGTGAAAGACAAGGGAGGAGAAGGAAGGAGGGAAGAAGGGGATAGGATTTCATTCTGTCCCTGAATAGAAAGTTAAGAAAGTCTTCACAGAGGCAGGGACACTTGAGCTGGGATTTGGAAAAAAAAAACAAAAAAAAAATCACCAGGAAGCAAAAGAGCAGGAGGAGTAAATCTCCAACAAAAGGAAAATATAGGCAAAATAATCAAGGCTCAGATACGCCCAGAATATGGTGACAACAACAGTCCAGTGTGATTGGAGAGGAGGAGTTCAAAAAGAGATGTGAGAGTACAGTAGGAAAGACCACACAGGTAATGTTGAAAATAATGGCTGGGAAAAGATTGTGAAGTATCTTAGACACTGTGCTAATTAATTTAATGCTCTTGATAACAAATTTGCTGTTTTAAGAAAGAAAGGGTCATGATTAGAGAAAAAATATTACAGAATGGCAATTTAGAAAATATGTAGACAGGCACTGAGATGCCTGGAGAGAAAAACACTATTAGGAGGCTGTTTAATAAATGGTTATGAAATGAGGAGAACCAAGAGACAATGGGAGAAGAGAAAAGGAATCTCAGAGTCAGTTTTGACATCCTGTCAACAAGACTTTTTGATTGATTTCTGAGTGTGAGAAAAAGGAGTCCAAGATGGCATAGTTTCCATCAGGGATGGCTACCAAGGATTTCCATTAAGAGGACAGAAATGCAGAGGAGGTGGAGAATGTTTACGTCACCGTAAAAGTTAGCAGGCGAAGATGCCAATTAACAGCTCAGATACGAGGTTGGGTTGGAGACAGAAGTTTCTGGAAATCAGTGTAGTTGAGTGTATGGAAATAGTAAAAATATCAGTGTGTGTAGGCTTTGGTAATATCAGTGTCTGTGGGCTTATAAAAGGAAAAAACACCCGAAGGAGACTGAGAAACAGTGGTCAAAAGTTAAGAGGAACATTGAGAAAGGCTAATGATTCAGAAGCCAAGGATACTTTGCAAATGCCACACTGAAGTCCTGAAGGATGGGGGCAGAGAATAAGCCGTTAGAAAAATCAAAGGGAGATCAGCAGAGTGGAGGAAAAGGCCCAGGGGGAAGAAGGAGAGGTGCCCTCTGGCTAAATTATATTGTTATATTGTGTACATGTATGAATATGTAACAATGAGTCCCACCATTATGTGCAACTATAATGTATCAATAAAAATATGGATAAAAAGAATAAGCTTATTGTATGTGAGAGAGGGAGGCTGTCAGGAACCTGTGGGAAGCTAGCCTCAGCAGGGTGATGGATGTGAGGAGTCTGGGCAAGCTGAGAAAGGCCCAAGTAGTTAGAACAGACTTATTTCTCTCTCTCTTTTTATTGTTGCATTATAATAATACAAAATAGTGAAACTTATTGTAATATATATGCGCAAAAGATAATTTGGTCAATTTCATTGCCCACTTCCTCCCCTACCTACGCCCTTCCCCCATCTCCATCCTTTATGGTATTGGTCTCCCTTCCTCTGCACTTCTGTCCTCTTAATGGAACTCCTTTGTAGCCATCCCTGATGGAAACTTTGCCATCTTGGACTCCTTTTTCTCACACTCTCAGAAATCAATCAATAAGTCTCATTGACAGGATGTCAAAACTGACTTTGAGATTCCTTTTCTCCCATTGTCTCTTGGTTCTCCTCATTTCATAACCATTTATTAAACAGCCTCCTAAAAGTGTTTTTCTCTCCAGGCATCTCAGTACCTCTCTACATATTTTCTAAATTGCCATTCTCTAATATTTTTCTCTAATCATCTCCCTTTCATTTTTCTGTGCCCCACCACACACACACTTTGCTCTGTCTAACTTCCACATGAGAGAAAATATTCAACCCTTGGATTTCTGAGTCTGCCATATTTAACTTAAAATGTGGTCTATATACATAATGGAGTTTTACTCAGCCCAAAGGAAGAACAAAATTATGTGGTTTGCAGAAAAATGAATGGAGCTAGAGAACATCATATTAAGAATCATCTAATTTGATTACAAAGAATAGGAATAGTATTGAGAAGTAGAGGGTTCAAGATCAAGAAAGTCTGCAATAGATCTGAGTACGTGGACATTTTTATACATTGAGAAGCTGTTAAGGGGTCAATGAAGAGACCTAAGGAGGGTCAGTTGGAGTCTTTCATTCAGAATAACATAACTTTCACTTTCTATATTGGTTTTCCTTTTGTCTCTTGCCAGTTTCTCTCTCAGAACAACTTCAGCTCTCTGGTGTTAGGAGTCCAGGGTAAATACTTTTAAAAGCAATGGTTGGCCCTTTTCAGGCTATCATTTTGTATAATCTCTTCAAACATAAAACCCATTATTTTTGCAATGTCAAGCAATCCAGGTCCCCAAATCAAGGTGTTTGGTGGCAGATACCTATAGTTTTAGAGTATGGCACCTCACCCACTGCCCTCCCTTCTCTGCTTCTTGTCAGACCTTTGATTTACAGATGTTTTCATATATATATATGAAAACATCTGTAAATATATATATATATATATATATATATATATATAAATCTTATAAAGTGCTTTAGGAATAAAGCACTTCCTCATTAATTCCCTCTTCACTTACTTCAGGATTTATCCCAACTGCTACCAATAAACTGGTATTATTTATGATATGCAGTTTACTTCTACCCATTACAGACATCTAAGGCTGGCTCTGAAGGTTTTCCAAACCTAATTAAAGCCAAGCCCCTCTCTGTTCTCAGCTATTTCACAGAATACCTTAGAAGTGAATTTCAGAGGCACCAGAAGTTTCCCTTCATGCCATATGTTATGGTTTGAATGAGGTGTCTCCAAAAGTTCATTTGTAAGATAATGCAAGAGATTTAGAGGAGAAATGATTGGGGTATGAGAGCCTTAATCCAAATAGTGAATTAATCCCCTGATAGGGATTAATTGAGTGGTAACTGAAGACAACTGGAAGAGGTAGGTCATATGCCTTTGGGGTATATATTTGGTGAGCTGAGCTTAGTCTCTCTCTACTTTCTGATCATCATGTGAGCTGTTTCCCTCTGCCATACTCTTCTGCCATGATGCTCTGCCTTACTTCCAGCCCCTAGGAATGGAGCTGGCTGTGTATGGACTAAGACCTCTGAACTTGTGAGACCCCAAATAAACTTTTCCTCCTCTAAAATTTTTCTGGTCAGGTCTTTTAGTCACAGCACCATAAAAGCTGACTAAAACACAATACAAGGACTTCCCACTAAGAGATGCTTGTATTAACCCATGTGTAGAATAAGCTTCAACTATCTTTATTTTTGATTAATATCTTAAATTCATATTGAAATTTCTGTGCATCTTTTCACAAACAAGTCATAATATGTGTCTACTTCAGAATATATTTTCTAAAAACATTGTAAGAACTGCCTCCCACCTTAATAAAATTTTAGGTATGCAGTTTCTATCTCAAGGAAGGTAGATGGACTGGATGATTTGTAAATTCTTTTCCTATAATTAAGTATTCAGCATAATTAACTGTATTCTTGAGAGACCATAAGATAAGCTCCTATGTATTTGCTGCAGGCCTTTGTATTTCTCCTTACTGAAGGAAAAATTGGGGAAGGAAGAAATAACTTAAATTTGGAAAGCTTTTGAGGAAAATCTAGAGAGTCAGCTATCTCACTCTAACACTCATGTAAACATTCACAGCTAGAGATAATCCTTTCTGAGATGAAAGTGTGTTCTTTTATTTCATAAGATATCCCTGATGTTTGCCAGGTGGGGAAAAATGGTTCAGATAACATTGTACTTTATTCCTTCCAAATTGGCTCTAAGCAGTTCCAATGTCAGGACCTGTCATAAATGACAAAGATTAGTGTTAGTTTTCCAAGGATTAATATTAAAATGCAGTCCCAAGCCTTGAAGAGTTTCACTTAGGCACCAGAAACATAGAATTAGATGGAAACAAATGGTGATGAGATTTCAGATAATAAGTTCTCATCCACAAAGTGAGAATAAATGGATTCCATTTAAACAAATGAATAGCTGTTTCTTAACTCATTCTTCCCCTTTATTCATCTTTCAAGCTAATACAAATGACTAGGGAGGGGACAGGTAACAGGTCGAGAATATTAATAGTGAATTTGAGCTATGAAAATATAAGGGAGGTAAGATTTGCTGTATATAAGCAAAAGGGAATTAGAGGAATTCCCATAAGAAATTAACAGTAAGAAATGCTTTCAGAAAAAAAAAATGTTTTCTTCTATCTAAGAAAATAGAAAATATACAAAACTGTTTTTCCAAAAATAACTTAGGACTCCTTTTGCTTTCCTTTGATGAAGGGAAATAATGACCAATAATATCTTGCAAGCATTTGCTTCCAAAATTTCCTTAGCAGAGACATTTCCTAATTCTTTAGTCAATACATGGATCTGGGTTTTCATATTCAAAGTCTCTTATTAAATGAATCATTGCACTAGGTAACAAGTCCTTGACTCTTCAGAAAGCACATTGCCCACATCAAATACTATGAAGCAAGCACATTGCCCACATCAAATACTATGAAGCACTGATTGCTTCACTTCAAATACTCTCTTACTCTACCAGCACTTAGCATTAGGAGGCAGCATGATGTGGTAAAAGGAATTTAGGTCTGGGAAGCCAGAAACAGGGGTCCTATCTCTGAATTCAACTAAAAAAGTGATTTTTGTGTTTATAATCTCTTTGAAAACCATTTTCTGCATTTTTTTTTGTTTCCTTCAGACTCTAAATAATTTGGTTTTCTTGTTACAACATAATTGGGCCTAATCATAATTATCACAACCAGTTAAGAATTCTTATTTGATGAGAGTGCTTCACTAAAAAAATAACCAAGAAACAGCGTTACATATTAACTCGTCATATTCTTTTCTAAATTGTCTTCAATTGCAAGGACAGCCATGATGATTAATGGAAGGGATAGATTATGTAATTTTTATTTTATATTTAAACTAGTTAATATATCCAGAAGGATTCTGCTCTTTCTAAAGTCATAATTTCCATGTATTTCCATATACACCTTTGTTAGCAGCTGTTCTATTGTAATATCTTTGTTGGAGCACATAGGTATGATGGCATTAAGATCCACAAAATTCAGAGAGATAAATACCCTCTTAGCCTATTCCAGTCATACAGTACTTCTTCCTGTGGTGAACAATTTCTGAAGAGTCATTAAAACACTATTTTCTCTGCATAACTAATAGCAGCATGGGGTTAAATCAAGTGAATAAATGACTAAATGGAGATCATTTTCTTAGAGAAATTGTTTTTTTCATATTTATCTAAAGCTTGTGAGTTGTCTGGTATTTGTCTGACCCATCATCATTTTTAAAAATCATGAAGTAAACAACACATGTGCACACTGTACTCATTTGCATATATCACACAAAAGAGAACAGACATGGTGTCTTAGCAGAAAAACACTGCATTAGAGACAAATCTAGAGTTTTAGAAGGTGAATTAGATCATTAACCTCTCACAGTAATTATTCCTATGTTTTAGAGGGCACAGACCTCACCATGATGTTGTCATTCATTCATTAAACACACTCATTTAAACACCTGATAACACACTGAGTTCCTGGCAAAATGCTAAGACAATGAAAAGCTGGTTCCTAGGATGAAGGACCTCTCAATTTATGGAAAAGTATGTATCAGTACTGTGTGTTAAGTTTCATAACAAAGGTATGCTTTGGGGACTGGTGACTGCAGAAGTGAGCATCTGTGTTGAATGTTTTTCAATTGTCCTTCAAGATCCCCTTTCTGCTCTTCTCCACAGTACTCAGTGCTCCCAGGAAGCAGACCTTATGGCTACTTCCACAGCCTTGCCTTCTGTTTCCAGATTGGGCTCAGATACTGAAAGAAAGCAGTCAGAGGGTGTAAGGACACTGAGAACAGGTTATTTATTCCCCAGTTCCTCCTTGAGGATCAGCTGTGTGTTGCATAGTAGACCACATCTCCTGTTATATGGTCATCTCCAAGGTAAACCACAGGTATTACCCTTCCCCTCCCACCTGGCTAGAAGTAATAATGGCTCCCAATTGTTGCTAGTCCTGGGGCCTGCTTTATCTTTGTGGTTTTCCCCTTAATCCTGTCTACATCTTTGTTGAAAATTTCTATAATAAGCTCTCTTCAATTTTCTCACTTTGGATGTGCCATCTGTTTCCTGTTGGTTTCTTGATACATCACCCAAGCCAGACTAGGTTCTTAAGGATCACAATTAGGAATACAAAGAATAGAAACTCATCAGAGAGAAAAAAAAAAAGATAAATAGAAAAATAAAGGTTTGGAAAGTAAACTTTGAATTCGCACGAAAGTAGAATCCAAAGAAAATCTGTTATATCTGAAGCACCATGAATCAGTCAAAAAACAAGAACTGGAAAACGCAGGGCTCAGTGTGTGCTAGTCAAGAGAGTTTGGGTCTCATTATGAGTGTACTTCTTTTTCCCTGAAACATTTCATTCAGTACAGTTTCAAAAGGCCACAAGAGTGTCATTTTGGAAAGTCAAAGGACAGAAAAGGAAAACTGGAGACAGAGCATACCTATCGGTGTATTAAACACACAGTAGAAAATTGATGCACATCTAGACCAAAGTTATGCCAGACAGCACTAAAGGAATATAATAGAGGGGACTATGTTTGGTAGCACTTTGTGATCAATTGACTATTGGGAGAAAGGTAATGAGACATACTGGCTTAGATGGTTGGAAAAAAATATTTACTGGAGATATATAATGTGTCAAGCCCTGGTTTTAGAGCACTGCATGCATTGAATAGTTTTTATCTTCACAGTAATTCCTTAAAATAATATTTTATCCTTTTTTTCCCTGAATGTATCAACGAAAGTGCAAAGACCTTAAACAACTGGCCCCAGGTCACATAGATAATAGAGAAGACAAGATTATAGGAGGTGGGGGAGGTAGAAGAGGGGGCTTGGGAGAGATTAGGAGATCAGATGGAAATAATTGGTCTCTGATGATTGTAAGATGTTCAAGCAGAGAGACAAAATAAGCAGTTGTATATACTATCTTGGGTTGTAGGCAATATAGAAATAAAATGGCAAACAAACTTGAACATTTCCAACACACATTCTTTATAAGTGAAGTCCTGGGAGAAGATGTGAGTATCTAGGGAGATTATGCAGAATGAAAAGAAGTTTGAGATTAGAAACCAAGGCAACATCAACATTTAAGGAATAGAGAAAGGGAGGCATGAGCAGTAGACCCCACAATCCAACCGGATCCTAAACCCCCTCACTTATTTTCCACATTTCCTCACAAAGAATCATCTGCCCAGATAACGAATCTACTTCCTTTGTAGTTTGCCTGCTCCAAGTAGCTCTCTTTGGAAGGTGCTATCCCCACATTCTAACCATCCAAACCTCTCAGTCCTCAGGAACCATCTCAATCCTGACTGCCTCACTGGACATTGGTCCCAATTATACGTCCTCAGGATCTCAAATCACACTTCTCTGAAGCATTCTGTAGGATTCTCAGCTCTTGGTAGATATTTATCTTTCCTATTGCCTATCTTTGCTTTTATCTATAGAAATATATTCCCAGATATATAAAGACTATCTAAAGGAGAAAACACTCCTCATTTTATATCTCATTGCTTCCAGGATAGTACCATGAACATGGTTCCTCTTTGGTGAAAATTGAGTGCTTACTGATGTCGTGTTGACTAGGACTAGATACTGTCTATGTTACTAAATACCATCTCTACAAAACCTCCAGGAAACACTGTGAAACAACTGAAATCTGTTCCTTGCAACCTTCTCATTTCTCAAATGTTCCATATCTTCATGTTTATCAAGACCATCTTCTCTGAGGAACTACACTAAGTGCAGCAACTTTTCTGATCTAGTTCCTGTCCCAACTCATCTGACCACAATTCCTGTCTCAGTGCCATCATTTTTGCAAACTGAGGATTAATGCCAGGAGCCATCCATGAATTGTGCATGAACCAAAAGGACATGGTATCTATTAGGCAGGAAAAGTCTGCTATGGGGAACTCCCAGTGGCAACCCTGCTGGTTTGAGACTGCCCAATTCATATGACTTCCTATCTAGCTCCACCCTAAGTTCAGCATGTCATCCAAGATGGGATGACCTGCTAGGGCCACACAGCCTCTTGGAGATGTGTATGGCTTGCCTAGATGCCAATCAACCTGTTTGCCACACCGAGAAGGAAGACTCCTTCCTCTGAAACTTTATCCCTGCCTTTAATGTACTCCCCCTTAAATAAAACAACTCAGTGAGACCCTGTTTCTAAATAAAATACAAAATAGGGCTGGACATGTGACCCTGAGTTCAATCCCCGGTACCTACCACCACCAAAACAAAAGAATCCAAGCCATTTTTCATTGTTCAGTTCTAGCTCCTATCAGGACTGGAAGACCTATCAGCTGCTTCCTTTTATATCTAATTTCTGGCTCTGTCTTTATTTCTTACTTACTATTTTAGACTTTCTATTTCTCAGGCAGCTTACACCTTATGAGCAGGAATCTTCCCTGGCTGAGTGCTGGCTACCCAGCAACAGTCTAGCTAGCCTGATTTTTTCCCCTCCCCAAAGGTAAAATTTCCAGGCTCCATTTAGAAGCAATATACTAAACCTATAAGTATAATTCAGTGTTCAGTATTTAGACACTTCAGAATGTATTTTGAGACAAGCATGGCTTGTTATTTTCTCCAACTCTTACTAAGATGCTCCTACTTTCTAGTTATTTCTAGGATCTGGACCTGAAACCATAAAATATTAATGTACTTGGAGTAGAATTTCCCCATCTTATAAATGCTGTATTTTACATTTCTTTTCATGTATCTTTGGACCAATTTTAGGAATAAAGTGCAATTAACTTAGAATATATACTAGGAAAAATGTCTTACTCAAATTTGTGCCATCTCATATGTTTGGCATAAGTGAACCATTCACTAGCCTCAACTTTAAATCCTATAAATCTTAATGTCTAAAATACGTGCGAGTTTAAAAATGTTTGCTTTGTCGTCAAGAAAAATTGTGTGTGCTTTTTGTATAATGTGTAATTGTCTGTGTGTTATTAAAATGACATATGTAAATGATAATATTAATAAAATACTAATTTGCACTCCAATAATGTTCTCCCACTGATAGGCAAATGCTAGGAAAGATATGTTGACATTATTTCTGAAGCAGTTATAGCTCATTACAAGAACAGCAAAATCTTCTGTCCTTTTTCCTAAAATAACACCACAATTCCAAAGATCATCATCCATTATGATTTCATCTAAAGAAAGAAATTATATTGATTGTCATAAGTAGCTCTAGAATTAATAAAGTTTGTATTAAATGCCATCTCTCACTAATTAGCTTTTCATTTTGAGACTTAAACTTCTCCCTAATTAACTTTTTGTTTTTTAGGGAATAAACTCAATATTTAAGTAATCCACATAGCTATATCTATTTTAAATATCTAGATAAGTATGGAATTTTGAAAAGCTCTGTGCTGGGAACAGGTTTAAGTTTTATCTTCATTTTTTACCAGCTTAAGTTATTAAATCATGATTTTTCTCACCTGGAAACTGAGGACCTTAATAATGTGCAAATCACAAGACTACAAAGATCCAATTAACCACTAGGTGTAAAAAATAAAGTGTTCTTAACTGGAAAAAAACTGCACAAATATAACTTACTAACATTACTCTAGGTCTTTAAAGAGCTTAATAATTCAATGTGATAGAACAGAGGGAAAGTGAGTTTTGGAGTTCAACACCCCTTTTTAGTTATGGAAATTTGGGTAAATTACTAAAATCTAATGCCAAAATTCTCACTGAAGTTATTTCCACAAAGGGTGCAGAAAGCTACAAGATAATATTATTTCAGCCATTATTTAAACCATAACAACTAAGAAGAACACTGAACAATTACAACGTTTTGTGAGTCTGAAAACCGAAGCCACAGGCAACCAAATGAACTGACTACCAAAGAGCGATAAGCCCATCTGAGGAGGCACCAGATGCTGCAACTGTTTCACCTTTGGTAGAGCACAGAGAAAGAAGTGACTACTCTAACCACAGGTAGGAAGAGAACAGACACACAGATAAAAATTTAAAAGCTAATGTGACAATCTATGATAACTAAAGCCCTACTTAATACATGTTCTAAAACACTGAAGTAGACTAAACAAGTCCACTTGTTCTACTACTAAACATTTGTCCCTGAGGCTAATGTCAAGTTTGTCTAGCTAGAACATGGCCAAGCCTTAAACCCTAACCCAGTTGGAATGTCAGAGAACAGGAAAGAGATGGGCAACTTTACTCCAAGAGAGCTGGACAAAGCTCTTGAACAAAGAAACAGCAGAGAGGGAGCATATGATGAAACAAGACTGTGATTGCCCAACAGTACAGCCCAGTTCAACCCATCCCCTCAACTACACTGGGCAAGAAGAAGGCACATGGAGTCTCTGTATGTAATTTTCAGGGCACAGTTTCCTAACGTGGTAGCAAATATTGTCTAATCAATGCTCTGAAATTTAACCAATTAAATTATTCTCCCTCTACTTTGAGGGAGAATTGAAGACAGAGGGTAGATGGGAAGAGACTGCAGAATTTCCACACCAAGACACCAACATTATATGTCTAGTAAATAATTCATACAGAATAGCAACCTCTGAGTTTTTAGAAAGAGGTATATTTTCTTCTCTGGCTTTCTTTCTATTATTGTAATAACCTCCTGACCTCCCCCATATTATTCTCAAATATTTGATTTATCACAACTCTTATTATCTTAAGAGTTATTTGTTTTAGGTTTTAACTCTCCTAAAAGATAGTAAATTCTTTGGCAAAGGTACAATGCCTTAATCCTGTTCATGTTCCCTACTTGAATTCCTATCAGTATTGCTTAATGGAATTAATCTCCCACTAAACTTCTCCAACAAACACCAAGCCAAAAGGAAAGAACTCAGAAGCCTTGTTTTCCTCTGACTTGGCTAACACATTATTGACTCTGAGACAGAAAGTAAATTTACGCTAAGATTTTCTTACTTCTTAGGAAGGTACTTAATTACAACTATATTTGTACTTTCAAAGTTTTCAGTGGAGAATAATGGTCAGTCACAGATCTACTGGACTGGGTGACAGAAATTCCATTTGGCATCATTTATTATATCCAAACGTTATTACACACTCTCATTAATTTTGTCATTTCAGCTGTGAGAGATCTCATCTTATGAAATGACTTAGAGGAAAAAACTGAAAAATAATTGGCTACCCTTCTGGTTCCCCTGTGGAAAGACCCATCAGTTGCAAATCTAAAATAACTCATCATCAAAATCAGATCACTCATCATATCAAAAATTATAAAAGCTGTTACTTTCTTCCCCCATTAAATATCTGGAAGGGAAGAAAGATCGTCTTTATAACTGATTGTAAAGGCACTAGCTGTCATAAATATTGCAGGATATGAAAACGATTTTTCATGTTGAACAACTAATGTGTTCAGTTTCCTATAATTTTTTAACTTTTAATTATTTAATCAACACATAAAATTTATATGTATTTGCATAGTACTGTGTGATGCTTTGGTACATGTATACATTGTTGTCATCTTCAAATTAGAACTAGCAGCTCTATCACCTCAAACATGTATCATTTCTTTGTAGTGAAACATTAAAAATCCATTGCCATAGCTTTTTTGAAATATACAGTACATTTATTACCTGATAGTCACTTACTGTCCAAAATAGCACCAGAAATACAGTGTTCTCTGATGATAAAGGAGACAGAACAAATCTCCCTCAGGACCAAAGCAGAGAACTGCACAATGCTATAGGGAGTTTGAGGTTTCTTCCCTAGTTGTTTTGGTGTTTCTTTTTTTGTTTGTTTGTTGCAGCTGGTCTCCTGACTGGTCTTTCCCTCTAAGGGTATAAACAAGGTTTTGAGACCTAGTTGAAATAGACTCTACATCCTTGATATATTGTTGCTTGTTTGCATAAGTGTTGGGGAAATACTCCTTAAGTGAAGCAACAATTTGGCATTGAGTTAGAAGTTCTAACCAAGTATTCTGCACCATCCAAGACCACAAAACGCTTCTGAATTGAGCCATTCTCTGACTTGCTAACCCAGAGCTCCTTGAATGCTGAACTACTAGTTCTCTAACAGTTTTGATTACGCCTCTTCCTCAGCCACTGTTGGCAGCTCCTAATCTAGAATCTTATATATTAACCTTAACTAATATTTGCTCAGAAGGATCCTTTTCACTTTGCTAATCACCAAAGCTCAGATTCCAGCCTTTTTCAAGTTTGGTCTAACAGAACTGACCTTGTTCCTGAGTATGCTTCAGAACAACCAAAGCCCTACCAATCTAGGTTCCCATGTCTCTAAAGAGAAAGCAAATGTTAATAAGAGTTTCAGATCAGTACATTTACTATTTTATAAGAGGAAAAAAATGAAAATAAGAATAAAAATGTAAAGAAAAATTACCCCCCAAAATTATATGTATATTATATTTTATTTCTTGGAATTCTAATCAAAGCTGAAAACCTTTGGCAATCTGTTTTACTCAAGGAGACCCCACATCCCACCATATAATTTACTTATGTTTACCGGAGATGCTTTCCTATTGCAGTGACTTTGAAAGTAAACTTGTATTATTTGCTTTATTTAATTTTATTTTATAAAATCAGAATATGATTCTCAGGGTAACATAATTAAATATCTCCTGCTGCTCAAGTGAGGTTATTTTATTTTATTTTATTTTTTTAATACTTATTTATTAGTTTTCGGCGGACACAACATCTTTGTTTGTATGTGGTGCTGAGGATCGAACCCGGGCTGCACGCATGCCAGGCTAGTGCACTACGGCTTGAGCCACATCCCAGCCCCCAAGTGAGGTTATTTTAAATAACAATTGTTATTAAATTTTTCTATGACAACATAAAAACAAAATTTGGTAGAAATTATGGAGAAATGAATCGTGACAAAGAGGACTGTAATCTGACTCTTTTGCATTCAAGTAATCATTATTTTGAAATAATTAATTTTAATTAGAAGTACCAAGCATTTGCAAAATTAATCTGTGCACATTTTAGAGATATAACTTAAATATTCTAGTAAACTTAGTGGCATAATCAACAATTCATATATCTGCCAAAAGACATAACCTTCATTTAATGCAAATTGACCAACAGCCTAATTCATTTTTAAAATACAAAATATTGTATTAGGATCAAAAGGTCTAATGTCTCTGAAGGGAATCATAAGAACTTGAAACTAGATATCTGAAAAATAGAAGGTGCTTGGTTTTTCAAGTATCCCTGCCACACTACTATTTCATCTTAAATGTCAGGTTCAGGGGGGTTAAATGTTAGAAGTCCATAAAGTTGTAAGATAAAGGTCTTGGATATATAAATATATTAAGTAGCTCCTAAGAAAAATTTTTATTTTAAAATTAATTTTAGATAAAAAGGAACATTTTGAGAAGAAAACCATACTCATCCTTCTTTTTTATTCATAGGGAAATAATAATTATTTAGTCAACCTTTTTACTATTTAATATTTATGAGAGCAAGGGGTCTGGAAGGGGGGAAATGGCATTTTCCTTATTGCTTATTTCACATTTCAAAGAGAATCTTTAAATTTGAAGATGAAAATATAGCATCATTTCTTATGGAATACTTATACTGTACTTGACATAATATCAATAAGCCCAAGGGACTTACTGAGAAATACAAAATCATTTGTATATAATGAGAAAGCCAATGCTTCCACTGAATTTAGACTTACAGAAGTACAGGCTTTCAAGCATCCCTTAAATTTTTCTCCTTTCTTCCTCCTATACTTTCATCTTTTTCTTTCTCTTCCTTTAGTTTCTTTGCACAGAGGGTTTTCATAGAAGATAAAATGAAAAACTTGCACTTTCAGGACAAAACAGTAAGAAAAGGAGACAGTCTGTGTGCACAGGGCTGCCAAGGGAACTAAAGAACACAACAGAGAATAGAGGAAAGATCTTACTTGGACACCAGAGGCTTAAAAAGAAACAAGACTGAGTGATAGAACTAATTTCTACAACTGTTCCTGTGTTCTTTAACACTAGACACTGAAATAAATATTCAGTCATCTCTAGGTTTCTCTGGAGCCATTGGGATTGCACAGGGAGAGGCAGCTGTTGAAGCTAAGCTTGGCTTCACACTCCTCCGCCTCTGTTCCACTTAGGGCCGTGTTAACCAAGCCTGCAGATGTTGACTGAAACAGGCAGGAAAATGTCCTCAGGGTCAACTTTGCATCCCACTTGGCTCTGAAATATTGTAATTTTAAAGACCCAGAAAAATGTAATGATTGCAATACTTGCCTTATGTTAGAAAAACCATGAAAGCATATCCTGAATAGATTCCACTTTACTCTTGTTTTCCATCAATTTCATAGTAGGACAACTTTGAATGAATTTACTGTTGATCACCTTTTAATGATATGGAGAGCAAAAGGAGAGACAGGATGGTTAGAAAATATTTAGCTCTGCATACATTATTCTAATAACACTTCAAGAAACTGTTTGAGGTGGGAACTATTATTAGCCCTTATGCGGTGTTTTAGTCAGCTTTTCCACTGCTGTGACCAAAAGGCCTGACAAGAACAGTTAGAGGAGGAAAAGTTTATTTGAGGGCTTATGGTTTCAGAAGCCTCGGTCAAGGACTTAGTTCATTGATGGCCTACTCTATGGCTCTGGGCCCAAGGTGAAGCAGGACATCATGGTGGAAAGGTGTGGTGAAAGAAAGCAGTTTAGGACATGGAACCAGGAAGCAGAGAGAAAGAGAGCTCTGTCCAACAAGGACAAAACAATACTTTAGAGACACACCCTTAGGGACCCACCTCCTCTAGCCACATTCTACCTCTCTACAGAGACCACTCAGTTTATTCCTATCAGGAGATTAATTCACTGATTGGGTTAAGACTCTCAACCCAGTCGTTTCCTCTCTAAACATTCTTGCATTGTCTCACACATGAACTTTTAGGGGATACCTCATATCTAAATAACAACGTAAGAAACTAGGTTTATGCAGGTTGAATAATACATCCAAGATCACACAATTATAGTCTCAGGTAAGGATTTGGACATACTCATCCAACTCAGAACCAACATCCTGAGGATGAGCTAAAGCTGGTCAGGTAGATTGAAAAGATAGGTTAGCACAGTCTTTCTCAAAGAGTGATATATACAGCATTACTGGTCTTGAAGACAAACTTTTGGTGATATTTAGACAGAACTTTTTATTTTTTAATTAAATTTATTTATTTACTCTAATTTGTTTTACATGACAGCAGAATGCATTTCAATTCATAGTACACATATAGATAGAACTTTTTATTTACTACTAATATATTTATTATGATGTGTGAATGATTAAGACCAGCTTATTAAACTTAGTGTTTTGGGATGGTTTTACTTAGAATGAAGATAAGTTTTTAAAATAAGTTGTTTAAAATCTACTAAAAAGAAAAACATGAGAACATAAGAGTAGATGGAAAGTGAATGAGGGAAAAGGTATAAAGATAACAAATGAAATTTGGGAAACACAGAGTTGAGGCACTCCATTAAGAAATCACTAGTACAGAGTTGTGGGGACTGGAAAGCAGATAATATTTTAAAAAGCAAATAATTCATTATGACTAAAGTAATGATAAAGGGGATGGAAATAAGACCTGAGAGGGTAAGCATGTTAAAAAAAATTAGAATTGGAAATTCTGGATACAGTTGGCTAGGGCAGTTTGCATTACAAAAATATACTCTAGCTATAAAGAAGAGAAGGAATTGGAAGATAAATTGTTGAAACAAGAAAGCCAGTTAAGAAACCCATTAGGATGTCTACTACAAAAAGAAAAAGAAAAACACATCACAATTGTTGGTGAGCATGAGGAAAACTTGGAATTTTTCCAAGTGAGAAGTGAAATGCTTCCACTTCTATGGAAAACAAGTCAGCTCCTCAAGGTATCAAAAATAAAACTACCCTATGATCCAGCAATTCTAGTTATGGATATATACCTAAAATAACTGAAAGTAGGGATGCAAAGAGATGTTCATAAAGCCATATTCACCATAGCATTCTTACAATATCCAAAATTTGAAAGCAACCCAAATATTTATGGGTTAAAAAACATATAAACAAAATGTGATACACACACAAACACATATACACATATGCACACACACAATAGAACATTACTAACCTTTTAAAAAGGAAAAGAATTCTAGCACATGTTATAACATAGGTGAACCTGGAAGACATTGTGTTAAATGAAATTAGTCAATCACAAAGGATTGTGATTCCACTTATGTGGGGAAGTTAGAGTAGTGAAATTAACAAAGAAAGAAAGTAGAATGGTGGTTGCTAGGGCCTAGGAGGAGGAGAGAATGGGCAGTTGGTGGTCAATAGGACAAGTTTCAGTTTTCACAAGATCAAAAGAGTACTGCAAATGGGATAGTGGTGGCAACAAAACAATGTGAATGTCACTAAACTGTACACTTAAAACAATGGTTAAGATGACAAAGTTTGTTATATTTATTATACCACGTTGTTCAGTTTTTAAAATTAGGGAAAAAAAGAGAAACCATTTCAATAACACATACATACACTGACCTCTTAGTCAAGACTTTAACCAAACAAAGGATAGCAAACAGTGATTGACACCTGCTCAGAGAGAGGCCTGGGTGACAGGATGGCCACTGCAGATACTGAGTAGAATATTTTACTCATGGATCCATGCATTAATTTTCAGGATAATTAATAAATACTTACTGAATACTAGGCACTGAGAATGAAACAGACCCCTTTCATTTTCCAGAAGTGTCAGGAAAGATGACTGCTTTTTCTATGAGCTCTTTGGTTATATCTAAGTCATGAGTCCAGGCAGCACTCTCCATCCCCAGTCCATGTTCTTAGCCATGGTGTACACAGAGTATGGGGTTGCCAACTTTTTTTTTTTTAAAAAATAATGAAAGGGTAGGGTTGGGGCTGTAGTTCAGTGGCAGAGCACTTGCCTAGCATGCATTCGGCACTGGGTTGATCCTCAGCACCACATACAAATAAACAAATAAAATAAAGGCATTCTGTCCATCTGCAACTACCAAAAAAAAAAAGGAGGGGGCAGTTTAATTACCATTAATTCAGCAAAAAAGAAAACTCTAACAAACCAATAGTAGTCAACTTCTAGTATTAATTTTAAAGAACAATCTGATAAATACAATAGATTTAATTTTTACTCAATACATGGGCCTTATTTTTTCCTATTTTATTATTATTTTTTTTTTGCTATTGTTATAGTTAAAGCAATGTCCCAGGGTTTCATAAATTGACTTCCAGACCACTCACATATAACCCAATCAAGCCTTTATTGAAGCACACCGGTGGTGACTGACCAGAACATAAAGCTGTTCCCCTGATCAGCCCCAAACAATTGCAAGGGCACTCCTTATAATAAGCCTGAAAATCACAAAAGGGATGTTTGGGGGTCTAGCCAATGCAAGCAAGCCAAGTTACAGAAGTGGGAGAGTGCAGTGAGGATGCTTAGCCAATCACAATTAGCCAAGTCACCCCAGTTACAGCAACAGAGCCCCGTTACCCTAGTTACAGAAACAATGCCCCATTAGGTAGTTCCATGTTCTTAAGGGTTTCTATAGCAAAAGGAAAACAAAACAACTTGCCCCAGTCATGACCTTTCTATTTGGCACGGTTGTTTTATAAAATGGAATTACTAAACAAAATGGAGTCACTTTGGCTTGACTATCACACCATGAAATAATAAAAATATCTTTAACCCATGAAGTCCCAAGTTTACATTTCTGTGTATTTCCATGAAATTGACACAAATGGATTAAAGTAAACTAGAAATCATATAATCTAGAGCTAACTACATAATTTATCATTAATACTATTAGTAAATATTAATGAATACTATCATTACTCATTCACTTATTACTTTTCTAGAAAGAAAAAGAACCCTAAAAGCATAAATATTTATTTCAAAGTTATCATAAATGGAATATTTATTGCTCCGTTGAAGTTTTTTAGGTGTTCCACAAATGGAGCAATGGGACCTAAGGAGTTAAGGATGTTTAGTTCTCTCCAGACATTCCTCTGAATTAGCATCTAGAAACTAATGGACTATGTTACAGAGAACTCCTCAAAAGTTTGGGTCACATTATCTCTGCCTTCCTTAGAGTAAGTAAAACCTTTGTAGGCTTCCCATTTGGCTGTCTTTGAACATTAATACCTATAAATAACAGACATAAAAATTGTAATTCCTATAAAATAACCAAGAAAACAGAGTCCTTCTGGCCACCAAATAATAAATCCAACTTAAGTTCATTGACAAACTCTGATTGAGTAACCTTTATGTACCAGGAAATATGCTAACTACTAGAAACAAAGAGATGCTTCCAGGATGGATGGACATATTATGTACTACACAAACTGGGATACTTTTGAGAGTGAAAAAAAAATAACACTTATGCCAAAGCAATTTAAGATACAGTCATTCCATGTTAGGAGTTCACAATTTGTTAAACAGTATAACCAAAATGTTATGAAAACTCTGAGGATAGAGCAATTAATTTGGGAACTAGGAAGGCTGCAAGGCAGTGATTAGGAAGCAAGGTTTTCATTGGATCTCAAAGAACTACTAGGCTTTCACCTATAGGAAGAGAAAGAGAAGTACATTTTAGAAATTGTAGAGAGTTCATTAAAATGTTGGCCACAGTCCTAATATTGCCAATTACACCAGAAACTATTGAAAGTTCATGAAACAAGTATTGTTGTATCTCTTACTTTTATGAACTCTGTAATTTCTTAAATATAAAAACAAAATTTTAAAGACAAAATAATGAACAAGATGTTCCCCCTGGACTATAGAATACATACACAAGAGCTACACTTGAAAACACTACCAAAAAGGAAAAGGGAAGGATGGAGCCAGGCAACGTTCCTGTTATCATTCCATAGGATTTTTAATCTCCAATTACTTTCAACATAAAATTCTGGCATCCACATATGTTACAAGGATGAATCTACAGAACAATTATAGTAGGTTATGTTTCAGATTCAAGAACCATATTTCCAGTAGGTACTATCTTTTGTGTGTCTGTATTCATTAACAAAACACAAAACTGGTCTGGTTTATAAAATTCCTGAGCTATTTTTTATATCACAATGTTAGTGACTTTCCAAAATTTATGTGTCAGTGCCTTCCAACCCACACCAAAGGTTAAATAAATACCTGAATGAAATTTATGTATGATACCTCCTCCACTGTAACATTTTACAACACTCTTCAAGTTTGTCTCCTTCTCATGACCATCATAAACTAGAAAGCCTGCCACAAGGCTCTTTATTTTTTATTGCTTTGTTAATTTGAGGCATCTTTAGAGTTTTAGCTAAACATCATGGTAGTTGGATCCTCATGTCAGTATCACTAAATCAGGCAAATACGTACAAGTACATCATTCTAAATTTGACTTTAAAGCAGTGTTTTGAAGAGTACAAGAAGTCATAATCTTCTCTGAAGGAACCAAGGAAACACCATCTCCAAGAAAACCAGGGAAAAGTTGGAAAACTAATGTATGACCTCAGCAAGGCCAACAACTCAACCATACTGTAGCTCAACCACTAAAACTATATTCAGAGATCATAAACTTTTGTAATTAGAAGGGTCTAGAGAAGTCATTTAATGCAATCTTAACTTGACCTCTAAATCAAAGCTCAGAAAATCAAAGACCACAGAATCCAGTTATTATCACTTACTTGACTTATTTTAAAATAGAACATTTTACTTGCTTTTCAAGAATCATACATAATAAATACATATATAATAAATATACACATTTTGCTAGAATAGCCAATCTCCTTATCTATTAAGGGAGTGTTAAGTATGGTAGACCTGATTTATTTTGTTATAATTCAGTCCAGTTATCAAAGCTTCAATTATGAGAAAAAAGGAATTGATATGAATAACTGGCTCAGTCCCACAGTTATAAGTAGGTTGGGATATGTCAATCATTTCATGCCCTCAAAATGTGATGAAGACACAATTTCAAATCCATGATTTTGCCGGCTGGGAGCCACATAAAGGTTAGTGGATTTTAAACATATTTGTATGCTTAATAAGTAAAAATTCTTCTACACACATTCGATAAAACCACATGTACATTTTTCTCATTTCTCTGTTAACAGAATCATCTAACATGGCTCAAATCACAAAATACCATTAAAAATAAGATTTTTTTCTGTGAAATGTGAATTATAGAAATAAACATAAGCTAAATGGATTTAACCAAGACTGTCTACCTGAAATCCATGAACCTGAATCCTTAGTAAGATATGGAAAGTAGTTTCTTTTTTAAGAAAACACAGTTAATAAAATTTGTTTTCTTTGGGAAAATAGAACTCTTAATCACATACCATTATAATCATTGCAACACCTGTTTCTCTCTCCTTGCTCTCACTGCAAGATCGGATTTCACCAAGAAACAGAAGCAGTTGGAAAAGAATATTCACAGCAATTTACAGCATAAGTACACGTGTGCTTATAAACCCTCTCTTTCTCTTAGGTGTGGGTGCACCCTCTTCTCTCCCCTCAGAAGCCAAACTCTCCATTCATACACTGAATCCTAATCCTCTCAGCTTCTCTGCAAATCATTCCAATGACTATTTACCATTCACTTTCAATGGATTTCCCTTCCACCCAAAATCTGCCATTTTATATACATCAAAGGAAAGGAAGGAAGTGAAAAGTGGAAAAAGGAAGGGAGGGGATAGATAAGAGGATGAAGGGATGGGGGAAGTAAGGAGAAGAGAGAGGAGAAAAGTAGGAAGAAGAGGGATGGGAATAGGAAAGAGAAAATTAGTTAAAAAAAAAAAAACTTCCATGTCTCTTCTACTACCGCCCTTATCATGTATGTCTCACCTTCTCAAGACTCGTCTCCTTTAGTCTGGGATTCCAGAAAAGAATTTTCTGTCCTCAGATCTCCCACAGAACCCAGGAGCTAGTGCTTATTATTATAAACAACTCCAGTCAACCAGAGGTTCCAACGCCAGTCCTATGAGCAGTCAAGGAAAGGATTAAAGGAACTCAGAGGGGAACCCAAGCATTGCAGCAGCTGATCACAGCAGAAGAGGAGTGGGTAAAGCTGTAAATCCCCACAACCTAATATCAGTCCTGTCCTACAGTTACTGACACTCAGCCCAACTACCTCCATCTCTGTGTACTACCCTAAAATGCAATAAGCAATTGGAGTTCACACATTTTTTTTTTGTAGTGCTAGGGATCAAATCTAGAGTCCTGACCATACTAGGCATTACTCTACCACTACATTCCCAGACTAAGGGGAATTCACACTCTCCTACTGGCCCTACACCTTTGGATTTTATCCAGCAACTACTGCCCCAACAGGCTTGGTATGTGTGCAACCTAACCATTCACTCTACAATTTTGTTCCAACAACATTCTCCTATTTACAGCAAAACTTCTTAACAGAGTTATCTTTATTTATAAATCTTGCTTGGAACTAAGTTCTCATCTCTCCAATGTCTAAATTTGATATAACCCAAATGAAGTACTGAGTTCCTTTACTAAACCTCTTGCCCCAGCATGACACATCTTGTTTACTCAGATCCAAAACATTGGGACAATCTTTGATTGCTTACATTATCTTACTCCCAACATCCAATCCATCAGGAAATTCTGCCCCCACCCTCCATCTTCAAAATATGGCAAAAATCTAGTGATTTGTCATAACCTTTCTTGTTATTATCCTGTTCCAAAACAATCTTGTCCATTGCCTGGATTTGGACTAGCCTGATACACTATTTGGGCCCCAATATATTTATTCATATAGCATCCAAACTAATTTTTTTTTAAAGAAAACATGACTGGCTTCCTATTGCACTCGAGTGAAAGCCAAAGTCTTATTACAGTGTCCACGGTCCTATAAAATTCGAACCATCCCACTGCCTTGCTGACATCTGCTACTCTTCCAATCACACAGGACTCATCCATCTGTCAAGCACACTCTATGCTCAGGACATTGCTCTTCTTTCTCCTTGGGACGCTCTTTCAATAAATACTTTTGCATAGCTTGTTCTCCGCCTCCTTAGGTTTCCTAAAGAGGGTTTCCCTACCTACAACACACAAAAAAAGAGCTGCTCCCAACCTGTGTGCACTAGCAGTTTCTGTTCTCCCTCACTCTGCTTCATTTTCCTCCCATAATGCTTAATGACATTTGACATATTATGTAATAATTTTATTGTTTATATTCAACCATGAGAAATGGGAGGTGCATTATTGCAAGGACTTTTCTTTGCTCTCTACTGTACCCCCAGGACTTAGGACAACACCAGTTATATTGTACATGTTCATTATATATTTTTTGATCAAATACATAAATATTAAAATGACACAAAAATTAAACCCTATTTTCTTATATTCCAATCACAGTTTAACTAAAACCAAAATTGTTTAATATTCCTATGGAAAGACATGCACAAGATTGTTCTGCAATGGCTGATTAAACATTTCATTTCCAAAACTTAATTCCTATCCATGGGTCACTATTTTCAAACAACCTTACAGCCCTTTTGAAAGAACCCCACATAGATTATTATTTATTCTTTTTATTACTTCATGACATTCTCAAAGATCAAGTAAAAAATACATGTCAAAGCAATCTCTCCCTGTTTCTTCTGATTAAAATCAATATTCTTCCTGTTCTTAACAGCAATAAAAATCAACACAACAGTTTCTGTTAACTCAATAGAATGTCAAGTGATATCTTTGTGTATTGTTACCAGCAGGAATATCAACAGAATACTACCAACAGCCTATAATCATTGCTGTTTTTATTATCTACAAAATGTCATGTGTGCATATGGCATTTCCAAAACAACACAGTGAAAACAAGGATCCTGTCTCAAACAACTCAGCTTCTTTAAAAGAATAGGGAGGCAAAACTTAATAGGAGGACCTGCTGTTCTGAGAAAAGAACAAAATTGATTCAAATGGTTAGGACTGGGTGGTACATCTCATTCCTGTTTCCCCAGCCCTAGAGCTTTGCTTTGTTCTCTGAATTACAAAGAGCAGCCATACCCTGGTTGACTTTCTCAAAACACTGTTCCCTGTTGGTCATGTCGAAGATAGATCAGAACATGATCACCAGCAGCCACACTGTTAGAATTGACAAACAATAAAAAGCCCACTTCCTACCAATAACTGCCAGCAACATCTTATAATATTTATTTTTAAAAAACAATGACACTTCTCAATCCCATAAAAACTATATTGAACTTAAATAATGAATTTTTAAGTTTATGCAACTTAGAACATCTAATTTGGGACAGTATTTAGCAAGTGCATTGCAAATTAAATATTTAGGCAGGAAAACAACCAAAAGTAAAGCAGTCAGAATATTCACAAACTGGGAAAGGCAGTAATAGGGAATGTGGAAAATGTGCTAAATAGATTCTACCTTATGGGGGCACATTTTGTCTCTCAAAAAGATGAAGGTGCTTACGGTCATGGGGAAATGTAGACTCAATGTTGCCAATCTTCCAATTGTCCCAAGAAGCCAGAAATCCAAAATGGTTATGTACGGTATTTCAAGTTTTAAGTTTTTGCTCAATTAAAATAAAATACTGCATTAGCAAATCAAAATACAAACAGTGGCAAAACTTGGCCCTGTGATAGATTTGGCTTCAAAACAGAGTCTTAAATGGTTCTATTTTTAAAAATACTTCAGCGGCGGAGGAGAGAACTTCATCAATACCAGCGGCGACATAAACAGTTGGTCTCCTGGTAGGGGGGGGTGAGGCACGGACACCCGAGTCTCCTCAATTTGTCGTCGAGCCAGAGGGGAGGAGCCGGGCCACCGCCAGCGCCCGGAGCAGGCCCAGCGGCTCGCCAGCGTGGTGACCGCGTGACCCCAATTGGAGAGGGGGCGGAGCGGAGCCGCCACCCGCACCCGCAAGGTGGGCAGACCCGCGACCCAGTGGTACATGGGCGTGGTAGGAGGGGCAGGGCAGAG